>NC_133877.1:1835127-1883211 GCF_044706935.1 Curcuma longa
AGGAAAGTAATGATTCAAAAAAAAAAAGATAATTATATATCAAATAACGAATTGAGAAAAGCAATTAAATTAAAATGGTCTCTTTCGTTCATGTTTTGGAATCAATGTATTATTGATTCTATTTTCACTCTAAATTTTAAAGTTTTTATAATTGTTTTACAATGCCTATAAAGTATTAATGTTTAGACCAAATATAAGGAAATTAATCATATATGAAATGTCTTGATCATCAAAATTTATAATTAGTTATATCAATATCATAACAAATATGAAGCGGGGTTTAATTTGTTGAAAAATTTACACGTGTTTACATTGATGGCCCGAAAACATTTGTGGAAGTTAATCAATTAATTTCGAATAGTAATTTCTTTGCTATATATATATATGGGTATTAATTAATTATTGAAATCACTTTAATCTCTTTCCTATTATTTCAATTCCTCCGTATTATGCATGCATGCTTCCGCAATTCTATAAACAAATTAAATCATATCTTAATAATTTTATCTTAGTAATAATACACTAAACTTGTTAATTTTTCTTATCGATCTCAAGTAACATTAAGAAGATGGCCGAGGCTGGATTCACCTATCGAACAAGTGCGACTGACAGTTCCTCCGACGGATGATCCGACACTGCAAGTGCTAACCTTCCGCACATGGTTAGTCGGCATTCCACTATTCATCCTACAGACCGTGTTGGCCAGAATTGGCATTTTTCGAAAGCAGGCGATCTACATATCAACCATTTGTATCAGCATCATGTTGCTCATTACAGGGGATCTGTTAGCCAAGTTTCTTCCAAATAAATCAGTGAGAATCCCAGGCACAAGGTGAAGCTTTTAATTGAATTCAAGCCCTTTCAATATCAAAGAACATGTTGCCGCCTCAATTCTCGTCAACTCAAATGCAAGTCCAGGCTTTTTAAATATCAGTATAGCCAAGATTTTTTATCATAGAGAAATTCAATTGTGGCCGTCCTTATTTTTTGGTTACATCAACTCAGTGCCAAATTTAATTATTTTCAAAAAAATATATAAATATTATAATCTTTAATTTGTTAGAATATATAATTAATTAACTTTTGCATGCATTCGATCGTACGTGTAGTTCTTGGGTTTGATTTGCCGGTTTGTTCTTAAAATTTTTAGTGGATTCACCGTAAATGTGGTGGCCCGGTGTTATTCCCAGCATCTCATTCAACAAGTACGTACCTTAATTTTAACTACTTAATAATTCTTGATGAATTAAAAGAAATTATTGGTTTATAATATTAATTTGTTTTTAATTTCTCAGAGCTTTACATGAGAATGATAAGAGGTGAAAGGGAGAATTATCACTTTTTCAGTTTTTTTTCTTAGTCTCCGTTGTAACTTTTGCTTACACCATCATTCCTTCTTACTTCTTCCCTTCTTAACGGGCTTCTCCTTCCTATGTTAGATATGGAAGGACTCATCACTGCACAACAAATTGGCTCTGGCTTTCATGGGCTCGCCATCGGATCAGTTTCGCTCGATTGGATGACGACGACGAGCTTCTTAGGAGACCCTTTGGGTTTTCCTTTATTCTTAATATTGAATATGTTGGTCGGCTTTATTATACTCGCTTACATTATTTTGCCCTTGTCTTATTGGAGCAATGCATACGAGGCAAGAAAGTTTCCACTGTTCACATATATAATGTCTCAAGAATCATAGATCCAAACACTCTCTTATTTGACAGCGAACGTCGACTATTTCTCAGATCGCTCTCTTCTATGGGAGGTTTGTTCGCACTCATTTGGTAACTTAACTGAATATATATATAATGGATTAAGTAGTGCATGCATGCAGATCACTGTGGCAGCAATTTAAGGTGTATAAATTAGAAGATGAGCAAGATGTGCATGCGAGGCTGATGAAGCAAAATTATGAATCTGTTCCTCAGTAGTGGTTTCACGCCATGTTGCTCTCGATGATTGGAATGACAATTTTGGTCTGTGAAAGATTTGGAGGTGAAATTCAACTTCGTTACTGGGAAGTTCTATTGGCATGCGCTCTAGTGCTTCTTTTCCTTCCATTGCAAGGTGTACTAGGAGCAATTACTGGTTCGGTAAGCACTAGCTAGCTAATTAATTAATCTATACATAGATATATATTTTTAATTAATTTTTTGGTTATTATTTTAACTAACTAGCAATTAACTTAATTTTTGTAGGGATTCAGTTTAGATTTGTTATTGGAAACAGTCATTGGATACTTGAATCCAAGCAAACCTTTAGGCAACATGGCTTTCAGATTATACGGTTCTGAGGCCCAACAACTGGCAATATTTGTCATATTTACCTTCAAATTGACACACTACATGAAGATTCCTCCCAAAATTGTATTTTTTATCATGGTAATTTATTGCTTATTACATTTTAATTATATATTCTGAATTCACCGGCCATTAATATATATATAATTCTTCACCATACCATACAGTTTATAGGCACGACGTGTTCATGCTTCGTTGATTTCGGCGTAGCATGGTGGATGCTGCACTCGATAAAGAATATTTGCCAACCGGAGTTGCTTCCGCTGGGAAGTCCTTGGACATGTCCCAGTGAGAGAATAACATACATAGTTGGGGTAACATGGGGACCCCGCTGCCGGGGAACTCCCTCGTACCGGATTCCGGGTCTTAGCGAGCTGCGCCATTGAAGACATCTCCGCCCGCGGTCGGATTCCGGTGGTCGCCGGCGGGTCGAATTCCTTCATCCATGCTCTGCTCTCCGACCGGTTTGATCCCTGGTCCGACCCGTTCAGGGAGCGGCCGTCGGCGAGGAAGGAAGCGCTGTGGTCTCGGTGTTGCTTGATTTGGGTGCACGTCGACGCGGCGGTGCTGGCGGAGCAGCTCGACCGGAGAGTGGACGAGATGGTGGCGGAAGGTATGGTCGAGGAGCTGGAGCGCTACTTCGCGGTGGAGGCGGCGAGCAGAGAAGAGAGGGATCGCGTGAAGAGGGAATCGGTAGAGAGGGCGAGCGAGCGCGTCGCGATTTCTCAGCCACGTCGCTTCCACGTCGGAAGCGCTCACGCGACGCCCAGGATAGGGCGCTCAGTAGATCACTTCCCTATATATATATATATATATATATATATATATATATATATATATATATATATATATATATATATATATATATATATATATATATATATTTGATATACTGCGCGATGAAAAAAACCCGATCTCATGCGCGATCAATCCACGCCGTCCACGCCCGATCGCGATCAACCCACACCGTCCAAAAATCGCGAAATCGGCCACCAGCGCGTCTGCTCTGTTTCGGCCGGAATCCCGGTCGGATTCCGGCCCAATCCGGTCGGAATCTGGTGCCGATGTGTGCGCCGTCGAGTTGCGCTTCCAACGAGCCCGGGATGGTGGCCGGCGGTGACCGGACGGCGACGAACGGCGGCGATGAACACGGGGAGGTCTGGCGGTCGCGCACGGGAGGCGGATTTTTTCGTCGCGCAGGATATCAGACCTGTATATATATATATATATATATGGTCTGGAATGAAATAAACACATAACTATTACGTGTTAATTCTAATTCTTTGTTCTATTTCATAATTATTTATCTATCTCTTTTCCTATTTTTACTTACCGACTGAAATGAACAATAATTAATGATCATAAAAAATTTTAAATTACATAAAAGTATTTTTTTTCTTTCTTTCTGTTGAATTAGACATTTAAAACATTACTTTTTATTAAAAATTAATAAATGCTATTACTATTTTAGAATTTTAATTTATTAACTGAGATATTTGATGTGTGTACATCGATCTTTAATTTCTGAAATATTAATGTATTTATGAGAGATTAAAATTTATATAAGTTTTTCAGGCCTAATTTATAGTTAAAAAAAAGTTCAAAATGAAAATATATGAGATTATTTATATATAATTTAATATAAATTAATTTAATCTTAAATAATATTATAATCTAATTTAATATTTATTATATTATGTTTGACTCATATATTTTCAATTCCATCTTTCAGTACTGATTGCACATTAATTGCTCCCTATTAACGTTAACATTATACGCTGCCAGTTACCGTTTGAGTTCGAATTCTGGCGACACGTATGCATTGTCATTTACAACTCAAGTTCGAACCTGCGGAGTTTTTAAAATAAAATAATACAAACCGAAGCCTTTTAAAAGAAATCGCATTTATGCTCAGATTTGCATATGAATGTTAATAATGTCAGTTCAGATCGAGCCGGATTTGATTCGAATTAATTTGAATTTAAAATTTAAGAGATTTTTTTAGGTTAAATTAAATTTTATTTAAAAATTAAGACGTTTAATATAATATTAGTATAACAATAATAAAATATGAAGATAAAAATAAAAAATAATCAAAAAATATTTAAAAAATCTTTCAGATTAGGCGGATTCCAATTTAGGATTTTGAATTCGAATCAAATTCGATTAAATTTTTTTAATAATATTTTATTACATCCGACTTTTAATTAAACACGTTCAATTTAATATTTTTACTATTAGGCCCATCTCACTTTTAATTGCGTTTAATTGTTTGAATGCGTTCAACTGGAGGGTTATAACACCCCTCTACAATGATATTTAATACCAAAAAGATATTATAACACCCCGTTAAAATATCTATTGTGGATTAATCTCTAATAGTAATGATGTCAGCACACATGAAGATGACAAGCCCTGGCGCATGCCAATACACGTCAAGAATGACTCGAGGATTTATTGTGTCGGTCAGAAATTGAAAACTATATTATATATATTGTCACTATATATGTTGTCGGTTTTAATTGGTAACTCCATTAATTATTCTGATATAGTTATAGGTTGTCTCGATGCATATAATTTTCGTATTGTCATTATATTATGACTTTTGATAGTTACATTTATCGGCAATATGATATTTATATTATTTTATTTAAAAAATTTGAACGGCCTGATATTTATAAATTAGTTTTTTATCATTTATGTACATAAATAGTATGAATTGTCCACTTGTTCTAAAGAGTAGTGGTAAACCTTATGACAAAAAAGAAAGACTTGTAAAGTTTAGTTGACCTGAGTTTGTACAAGTCGAACTAGCTAGGGTTTGTGCTCGCTAAATCTTATGATAATTTATACCATGTCATATTTGATACAGTAAATAAGCCCCTAGCTAATTGATTCCAACCCTTTTTTTTGTCCCATCAACTAAATATATATCAGGTCTAATGTCGAGCCAAGTGACTCGATTAACATACTAAACTATGCAGCATCTACGTGTGTTAACTTGATAAAAAAATTTGAAAATAAAAAATAAAGATCCAAAAAATTAAAATTTAGTTTTTTTTAAAAAATAATATATTTTATTTTTCTCAAATTTTAATTTTCTTTGAATATATATTTGTAAAATAAGATCATCAAATTCGAATTATAAGCTGACCAGCATTGCGTAGGCATTTTCGTGTCTATGGTGCAGTAATTCATTGGGCTTTTAGATAAAATGGATAGACAATTATTAAATCAAAAAAGTGATAAAATTAAAAATTATATATATATATATATATATATATATATATTTGATATACTGCGTGACGAAAAAACGCGCTCCCCGTGCGCGATCAATCCATGCTGTCCACGCCCGATCGCGATCACCGCGAGCCGTCCGTTTATCGCGATTGCACAATGTTTCTCCTCAGACCTCCGCCGCTTCTCGCCGCCCGTTCATCGCCTTCCGACCACCAATCGCCGCCGGACCGGGCCCGTTGGAACCGCAACTCGCCGGCGGTCCGGCGGGTGCCGGAGTCCGACCCCGATTCGGCTGGATTCCGGCCCGGATTCTGGCCGAATCGCTGCTAGAGGAATCTGCTCGGTTTCGGCCGGAATCCGATGCTGGTGTGTGCGCCGTCGAGTTGCGCTTCCAACAAGCTCGTAACGACGGCCGACGGTGACCGGACGGTGATGAACGGCGGCGATGAACGGTGAAGGGTCGGGCGGTCGCGTACGGGGTCGCGCGGGGTGTTCGCGCAGGATATCAGACATGTATATATATATATATATATATCTTGTCAATTAATGTACGTACACTGAAAATTAATACTTGAAATTAATAGTAAATATATAGTCCTGATTTAATAGTAATATATATATTATATATGGGACAGTTTGGTGAGCACAAACTCTAGTTGACTGACACAAACTGAGGTTAACCAACAGGTAGCTTTCTTTTTCTGTCACGAGGTTTATCATGGCAAGTCCGATAGAGGAAAAGATTCTAGCAGTGGCAAAGGTCATATTATTTTCAAGTGAAGCCACTTGCCTGCGAGCTGGCATCACGTCATATATGTGCAAGTGATGCCAGTTGCCTGCGAGCTGCAGATGTTAAAATTAACCTCGAGAGTTATTGCCAATACCTCAGTAGTTCATATATGTGCAAGTGAAGCCAGTTGTCTGCGAGCTTTAGGTGTTAAAATTAACATCTAGAGTTATTTGTAATTAGGAAGATAATTAAGGTCATCATTTAGTACTATCCATTAATTATTTTAATTATAAAAAATGTAAAATATAACATATTATTATATTATATAGTTATAAAATTATATATTAACTAATAATCCAATCTTGTGTTTTGAATTCATCCATTGTAATCCCAGTAAAAAAATATTGCAATAATATAGAGAAAGAATATATATATATATATATAGTTGAACTGAACGTATTTGAGATTTGATTTTTTTATTAAAAATATATAAATTTAAATCTATTTGCTTTAATACTTTCTCAAAGTTAATATCTGTGAAAAAAATGTAAGCACGTAAATGAGACATTGTAAAGCTTTTGTGAATAAATTGATGGTGCGAATCTAGGCAGAGCGCAGCCTCTGTGATTAAACTAATTATATTTAATATATATTAGATTTTTAATGCTATTAAACTAATTACAACATAAATACAAATTATATTTTATTGTTGTCAATCTTGGTGTCTTTCGGGTCAAACTGGTCTTATCCTTGAATTGTCCCATGCATACATCCCAAAAGGTTTATTTTTAATTTTTTTTTATCATCATCATAATGGGCTTAAAATGGAAAATTAAAAAAAAAATAAAACCTAAATCCCGTCTATAAATTGTCTTCATAGCATAGCATGTACAAGTGCCATTCATCAACCTCTTCTTTCAGCTTCTTGAGCTAGCCTAGCTCCGTCTTCGATCGATCTCATCTCCGGTCCGACATGAAAACTGCAACTGCAATGATTCTTCTTCTCATTATGATTATTTCTGTCGTCCTTGCCGTTGCCGAGGCAAGGCATATCTTACAGGGGGTACCGTCTACCGCCTTGCTGCAGGTTCGCGGTGAAGAGCTGTTGCTGGAACGCTACCCATGTTTATCCATGAAGTCATGGTGAGCGCAGCTCGAATATTTAATCCCCTTCCTTTAATTTTATATGTCTTAGTATTAAGATGTGGTAGTCGTGAGTACTAGGAATTATAATATCCTAGCTAGTTGTGTACTTTGGTTTCTGCTGTAGTAGACTACGTATGTGTACGAGGGGATGATATATTATGATATGTATGCCTATTTTAATGAAATGTTGTGTTTCCGTAGTTGTTCAACGTGACTTTATATGATTGGATAATGTAAAGACATTAGACAAACACACACAAACAAAAACAATACGCATCAGCAAAGATCTGGAAATTAATAAAAATTGGAGATCATGATACAAGCATGTGGCCAGACTCGTCAGAGACGCCAATACTATCTCTCCGAAACTCACTACAAGTCCGGCAGCGGCGGCGACGCTATTGACGGTGGCCATGTCTCCGGTGGTGGTGGGATGAACCAAGAGAAGGGAGACCGATCAGCTATGAGAAACTTATAATTTGACTATTTTAAACTTATTTTACTTTTAATTTGCTGTGCTACCAAGCATTTTTAAATGGTGGACTCTGACATTTTCCCTTCTCTTACACGAACGACAAAAGATGTCAGGGCCTGTTTTGCTCTCTCTCAACCAAGCATTTTTAAATGGTGGACTCTGACATTTTCCCTTCTCTTATACGCAAGTAAAAAGCTGTACATCTACTAATTCTTGAAAAGTGATGCAACGGATAAGAGGAAATGACAGTTTTGGAATTATGTAAAATATAATACTATTCATTAATTATTTTTAATTATATAAAATATATAATATATAATTATATTATATAGCTATAAAATTATATATTAACGTAATAATCCAAATCCAATTCTGTGTTTTGAATTCATCCATTGGAATCTCAATAAAAAATATTACAATCATAGAGAGAAAGAATATATATATGGTTGGACTGAGCATATTTAAGATTTGATTTTTTATAAAAAAATATCTGCGCAGAATAAATTTCCTCTTTATTAAATTTTAATGAACAAATTGTAATATCATTTATTAAAGTTGAATCAATGCGCGTTTTAAATTTTGTCCTTTTGTTTTCTGAAATGCTCGCATTAATTTTTTTAAAACCAATTTTTGAAAGTACTATTTATGTAAAATAATATTAACTTATAAAAATAAATAATTTTTTTTTAATTAATATTTTATATGTCATAAATATGATTAATAGTCTTATGTGGCAAAAAATAAAGAAGATGATGCGTGGCAAGGTGAGCTTTCGGCGCAAGGAGAGAGTTGGGGAGGAAGTTAGGCGGTCAGAAGAGAGGCAGAAGCGCGCAGGAGGTTGTCAAATAGGGGCACCATCCCCTGTCATACATCACATGTTAAAAGATTAATCACACTCGAGTTGCAATTGGTGGTGTATGATTGAATGTCATTTTTGGAAACGCCATTCATTATGAGATAGGCGCCAAGGCGGTGAAGTTAGTTAAGTGCATGGCGTTAGGATTCCTTATCACTCTGACATTTTTGCATATGATAAAATTAACCGAGTTCAAGTTGCATTATAATTTTGACATATTTAGAAATGTCATTATGCAAAGTAGGCATGACGGATGAAGTTAAGTGGTGTCAGGATGCATTATAATTTTGACATATTTTGTACAAAATTGTTATCCAGAGTGTCGAATCCGTGCGCACCCTGTGATATGCCTTCTGATCTATCATCACTGTCGCCGCCACTATCGCGCCGCCCGATCACCACCTACCGCTAGACCAGGCGCATTCGACGCGTCGCTTGTCGGTGCGTCGTCCGATGTCGGATTTCGATCAGAAATAGGCAATGGACGAGCCGTCCACCGGCGGCCACAACTTGACCGGATTCCGACTGAATCGGGGTTGAAATCCGATCGCGATTGATGCAGCAGGCGATGGCTCGTCGATCGCAGTCGGACTCCGGCCTCGATTCGATTGGAATCTGGTCGAATTCCGAACGCCAGTGGGCACCTCACCCACTACCTATTTCCGACTCGATTCTAACCATAATTCGATGTCGGACGATGAGTTGGCGAGCAGCGCATCGAATGCGCCTGGTCCGACGGCCGACGGTGATCGGACGGCGTGGCAGTGGCGGCGTTAGCGGCAATGGGTCGGACAGCGCTCACGGGGAGAGCACGGATTCGACGTTCAGGATAGTCCCACTGATATAATTGCATTAGTTCACTATACACATAAATGGTGCATAGTTTTGCATGTTAGCCGAGTCACTTGATTCAATTTTAAACTTGATATATATTTAATAGATTGGACAAAGAAAATGTTTGGACTCAATCAAGGAGGTTATTTATTATATAAAGTTTGACATGGTATATATGAATTATAGATTTGACGAGCACAAATCCTAATTCAATTGGCACAAACTCAAGTTAGGCAAACTCTACCTCTTTCTTTTTTTGTCACAAAGTTTATCACTGCTCTCTAGCTGTCTCACAGCTCCTCTTTCAAATACAGTAATATGTCCTGTCTTATACTGCTCGCATACTGACATCTACACTATTATTGGCTTGCCGATATGTCATTTATCCATAAATGATGCCTTCTTCACATGGTTTTCTTTTTATTAAAAAATAATTTTAATATTAATTGCAGAGCATTATTACTTGCCGCGCCCGTGCTTACATGTGATAGGATATATTTGGGATGTTATGCATTCCCACAATGCAAATATGACATGACATTCATAAATGAGGACAGGGCTATATGTGGGCTTTGTTTTATATTATTTAAAAAAAAAACTCCCAGCTCATACATGTCGTCCGTTTTCAAACTAACTGCCATCCTGCAAATGATGGGTCCGTTATAGGTTAGCCCGCTCTGTCATGGATTGATCCGTTTTCTACTCGTATCGTAACTAGACTACACAAGACTCTTGAAATTGCGTCTCTAATGTGGAGAGTCGATTATTTAATTCATGATTTTTTATTTAAATTGCATCCATTTGGACAACTCCTGTCTTTAAGGGTCATCACACGATCATATACGACTCTCGCCTGGGACCCTAGACTGTAGAGGGAGGAGCTATTCTTCCTCCCACTGACCACATCATATATCTCATTTAACTGATCGATTGAGAGAGTCTGCATCTCACTTCCCTTTCTATCAGACTGAGACACCTATTCAACTCTAGCAGACATTTCAGTCTGTTTAAAAATAAATTAATAAAAATATAGAATTAGAAAAAATAATCACTATATTGAATTGTTAAATAAATTTAAAATTTAAAATCTTCCGTCTAATGCCTGCGAGCGATGATCGATAAATGTGTCATCCTTGGACGTGTGTGTCTTAGTAAAAATCTTCCAACAAGTAGGAGGCCGCTGTAACTCTTGATCATGAAGATTAAAAAATATAATTAAATCAAAATCAAATCATTACTAATTAAATAATTCTAATATAAATATATTAATTATAAACTCACCAAGTCTAAGGTATGCTCAACAATGGAACAAAATCCAATCGTATGCTTTGTGGATCCAGTGCTAGGGCCAGCCAGCTCGGTGTTTCTGTTCGCTCAAGTTGTTGATGAATTTGACTGTCATTTTTTTTGCAGCCCATATGGCTTGCCATGCGTCTCAGATCTCAACTGGGATGAAAGATGGTCTGACACCTTTTTTCTTCATTTATAGAGCATATCTTTGTACAGTTTAGCACAAGCATTATTCTAGGTTTCTTTAAATTCATGCTCATGTCCTGGCTCCTCTTTTCTGTAAAAAAAAATTATTCAATTAGTAGAAACAATACAACTTCATTATATTTTAAAATAACTTACCAAAAACTCCTGGTAGTAAAAGTCTCGCATGTCCTTATCGACATGTCTTCAAGTATAACATAAAAGACATACTCTCTTGTGAAACTTACTAGATAAGTAGAACTCGGTGCCCCTCTAGAATAAAATTGTATTATAAAACATATAAATATTAGACATATATCATAAAAAATTTTATGAATTAAAAAGTACTAATAACACCAATATTTACCACCCTCCAACAACTCACAAAACTATATGATTACTGAGTGTTGCTGCCTGGTCGACAGCTTCTCTAGTCTCTCCTCCAGATACAAGTGTCATTTTCTTAATGACACCTAACATTTTCGGAGGTGATGGCATCCTAGGTCCTGCTCCGGGGCTCTCTAACAACAATCTTATATCATCCGAATCACCTCAAGTTGCTGCTCCAACAAGAGCAAGACACTCTAACACTATCAGAGGGAATAATATGTTGGATCTTATTCCGTGTCCAATCTTGGAAGCCTCACCAATCAGAGATAATTTGCCTTCTGGCTCTGACTCCCCAAATAATACAGGTTCATCGTCGAATTCACCTTGTCAGCCCACTTCCTCATCGCCATCAACAAGTGATTCAAATGATAGTGATTCTCATCGTATGCTTCCTTTAAGTGACATCTATGCACGTTGCCCACCAATGGCAACCCGATATCCTCTTCCTCAAGCTTTAGTGGTATCTTCAAAATCTATTGAACCGACTTGTTTTTCACAAGCAAACAAGGATCCAAATTGGCGTAGTGCAATGTCTACAGAATTAGATGCACTTCTTCGCAATGGAACATGGACTCTAGTTCCACGCACTCCCTCCATGAATGTTGTGGGCTCTAAATGAGTATTCCGTCTCAAGCATCGAGCTGATGGTTCTCTTGAAAGGTACAAAGCTCGTCTTATAGCTAAAGGATTTAATCAAGAATCAGGTATTGATTTTCATGAAACCTTTAGTCCCGTTATCAAAATTACATCTATCAGATTATTATTATCGATAGCTGTCAGTTCTACCTGGCCTATACGACAATTGGATATTTCTAATGCTTTTCTTCATGGTTATCTTGAGCAAACTATATTTATGGAGCAACCACCTGGGTTTATCCATCCACAGTTTCCATCTCATGTTTGTCAGCTCAAGAAATCCATATATGACCTTCGACAAGCTCCTCGTGCATAGTTTCATCGATTATCTACTTGGTTACAAGCTCAAGGATTTTTTGGATCAAAAACAGACTCGTCTCTCTTCTACAAACATAATGATGGATCTATGATCTTTTTTCTTATTTATGTGGATGATATTTTATTAACCGGCAATGATTAAAAGGGCATCACAACTATACTTGATCTTCTCAATCAAGAATTTCCTATTCGAGATATGGGTAATGCTCGTTTCTTTCTTGGTATTGAACTCATTCCACATGGTGAGGGTTGTCTCCTCTCTCAGAGCAAATACATTACTGGACTTCTTCAAAGAGCTAAAATGGATGGTGCACGCCCGGTCTCCACACCAATTGCTATAAATAATTTATCTGCACCTCCATCATCTCCAGCTATGTCTGATCCTCAACTCTATCGAAGTATTGTTGGAGCCTTACAATATGTCACTATCACACGACCTGATATTACTTTTGCAGTTAATCGTGCTTGTCAATTTATGCATGCTCCATCTGAACAAAATTGGGATAATGTAAAAAGAATACTTCGTTATCTCAAAGGTACTATTTTACATGGTCTTCTTCTATATCGTCATTCTTCTAGAGACTTACATGCTTATAGCGATGCGGACTGGGCAAGCTCTCCTGAAGATAGACGTTCTACTAGTGGATATGCAATATTTCTTGGACGAAATCTTATCTCATGGAATTCGAAAAAACAACCTACAGTATCTCGTTCAAGCACTGAGGCAGAATATAAAGCTATAGCCAATGCAACATTTGAAATTATTTGGCTTCAATCGTTTCTTTCATAACTTCATCTTGCATCAAATGTCCCTCCAAAACTTTGGTGTGATAATATTGGAGCGACATATCTTACAGCAAATCCAATATTTCATGCTCGTACAAAACATGTGGAAATTGATTTTCATTTTGTTCGAGAACGTGTGGCAACTCGACAGTTATCTGTCTCTTATATTTCTGCAGAAGATCAACTTGCTGATATCTTTACAAAATCATTGTCTAGACAACGTTTCATCAAACTAGCAAGCAAACTCAACGTCAAAGATCTCCCGTTGAATTTGTCGGGGGGTAAAAGAGAATCAGTTTTAAAAGAGAATTAGTCGATAAAAATTTATTATTAAGATTAGAACTTTTCTGTTATAATATGTCAATTGACAGTTTATTTATTAATCTGTTAATTGACCAAGTACTTTAATATTCCTATAAATTGTATCCCTTATGGAAAAACTATCAATGAGGAAATCTTTCCACTTTTTCTTTTTCCAGTTTGGTTTTCCTTCTTAACAGCAGCGTTTCCGTTTTGCCCCACGCCCACTGCCGCCGCTCCCGTTTCACCGTCCGGCCACCTCCGGCCGTCGGACCGGCCCCGATTCGATGGCGCGTCGACAGGCGTTGGTCCGGTGGCCGGACGACGGCGAATTTGGTCGGAATCCGAGACCACAGTGGCCGGCGGCGATTCCGGCCAAATCGCGGTCGGAATCCGGCCGGGGAAGGACCGCCGGCGTCGGGCGGTCCTTCCCCGGCCGGTCTCCGGCCGGAATTTAGCTGGATTCCGACCGCGATTTGGTCGGAATCGCCGCCGGCCACTGTGGTCTCGGATTCCGGCCAAATTCGCCGCCGTTCGGCCACCTCCGGCCGTCGGACCGGCCCCGATCGACGCGCCACTCACCGGCGCGTCGACAGGCGTCGGTCCGGCGGCCGGAGATGGCCGGACGGCGATGAAATCGCTGCGGCAGTGGGCGTGGGTGGGAGAGCGGCGGTTTCCGACCGATTTCGTCGTCGTCCGGCCACCGGCGGCCGCCGGACCGACGCTTGTCGACGCGTCGGCGAGTGGCGCGTCGATCGGGGCCGGTCCGACGGCCGGAGGTGGCCGGACGGCGAAACGGGAGCGGCGGCAGTGGGCGTGGGTCGGGTGTCGCGCACGGGAGTCGGGATTTTTCGTCGCGCAGGATATCATTTCTATATATATATATATATATATAGTAATGTTACCCTGCGCGATGAAGTTGTGTTCGCCTTGTGCGCGTCTCGTCAACCTTCCGCCCTTACCGCCGCCCTCGCCACACCGTCTGATCACCGCCGGCTCAGGCGTGTTTGACGCGCGGCTCGCCGACGCTTCATCCAGCGTCAGATTCAACTAGATTGTGGTCGAAATCCAATCAGAAACAACCAAATCACGCGTGCGCGCACTATCGGCCACGATCGGGTCGAATTCTGATCGAATTGTGATCGAAATCTGAGCGAGACCGACGCGACATTGCCTGGCGCGTCAATCGCGATCGGATTTCGACCCCGATTTAGTCGGAATCCGATCGAATTTCAGCCAAATCAGGGTTGGAATCTAACCACCGCCGATGAGTGGCCCGTCGATCGCGCTCGGTCCAGTGGTAGGTGGGGGCTGGACGGTGCAGCGAGGCCGGCAGCAAGGGCAGGAGGTCGGCGAAGGAACGAGGTGGTACTGTAGCATCTTAGTTTTGGATGGTTCAGATTTGAGGCACGGACGATGGGGATGAGGGGCGCACGAGGGGAGTAGGCTAAGGGGTGCAGGATAACAATCTCGTGTGTGTGTGTATATATATATATAATTTTGATACGCCGTGCGACTTACACCACGCAACGTATCCGCAACAAACCAACCACCCGCCCTTCCAGCCGATCGCCCCTCACCGTCCGACCATCGGTCGTCGGACCGGTCCCGATCGATGACCAATTCATGGGCGGTTCGGCGGGGCCCGGATTTCGATCGCGATTTGATCGGAATCTGGCGCAATCATGGTGAAATCGGCTGCCAAAATTGGGCGGTCGATTTCGACCGCAATTCGACCAAGTCGACTGCTGAACCACGACCGAAACCGATCGCCCAATTCTGGCGGTCGGTTTCGCCACAATTACGCCGGATTCCGACCAAATTACGGTCGAAATCCGGGCCCGACTGGACGAGCAGGCCACGTCGCCCCTTCCTCCGCCTGATTCCAGCAATCGCGGCCGGCAGTGGCAACAGTCCGATTCCGACCGTTTTGCGCCGGATTCCGATCGCTAATCGGCGGGAATCCGAGCCCCGCCGGACCGCCTGTGAATTGGCCGTCGATCGGGATCAGTCCGGCGATCGACGGTGGCCGGATGGCGAAGCTACGTCGTCGACATTGGAGGGTTTCGGGTTGTCACGGATATGTCGCGTAGCCGGCCTAATATATATATATATATACAGCTTCACCTCCGCATCCGCGTCCGTCATGGCTCGAATAATCGAACGAAAAAAAATCCCGCCTCTCCCCAAAATCGCGCGGCCGATTCAATCCA
The DNA here is from genome assembly GCF_044706935.1 of Curcuma longa. NCBI lineage: Eukaryota > Viridiplantae > Streptophyta > Magnoliopsida > Zingiberales > Zingiberaceae > Curcuma > Curcuma longa. Next base: position 1,850,822 of record NC_133877.1, read on the forward strand.
AGCTTCCCTCTCCCTCGTCTTGGTTGTGGAATTTGTTTCCCCGTCAACGTCGGCCCTGGTGCACGCTGCCCGTCACCGTCAGCCCTGGTGCACGTCGCCCGTCCCTTTGCGAGCAGCCAGCTCGAGTGAAGCCGATCGACGATCCTCTCTCCATCGCGCTCGACGTCGACCCTCCTTTGCCAACTCCGCCGTCGGCCCTCCGTTGTCGCGCTCGACGTCGCATCTCCATCGCGCCCGCTGCCGGCTCGATCCTCCGGTGATCCTCTCTGCATCGCGCGACTTCAAGGTATCCAGCCGACTGAGGGTAGAGATCCTCAGTCGACTGGTGACTTAATAAAGTCGTTCTCCTCTTCCCTAATGATTTCTTTACCACTAGCTCTAATTACATCATTACCACATTTCAAAATATTTATAGTATCAAAATATTACTTAGGAATGTTTGTTAATTATTTCATGTTCTATGAATTTGTATCTTAAAACCGGCGTGCCCAACATGTGAATACGAGAACAAGTCAAATATATAATTTAATTATTTTAATATTTATATTTATCCTTACTCGAACCTTCACCTTTATTGATTTGCATACTAAAAATGCATGCAGGTATCAAGTTCTTCTATACGTAATCAGAACGATTGATTTATCCGGATTGGTCGTAATCAGAATTGATTAACTTATTGTTTGGTGTAGCCTGACGGCACAGCAAGGACGGCGACAACGGCGGTGGGTTGGCGTGTCATGCACGGGCGCACACGAGGGAGTCGCTCAAGATATCATAATATATATATATATATATGTATGCCAAATCTCATTAATCCAATAGTAATCTAAGGGTTTACTTTGTCGAAATGATAAATAATCAAAACATATATACAACATCTCTAAAACCTTTCCGAGCAATTAGCTAATTAGCTGAAGAAGTAAATACCAGCTCATTCTACACAAGCAATTAATTAAGGATAAATCTTTTAATCAGACTTATATTTTTTAACACTATATACTTTAACAACGCCTAAAATGGAAATAACAGAAACAAATTGTGTGAGCGTAATGAAGACCCTAAAGCCTTTCCGAATTGAAAAGGCGTCCTGAGCGGCAACATTCGAGAGAGAAATGATTCGCTGAGCATCCGATAGATGTCATATTATTTTCTAGTGGACTATGATATTTTTCATTTTCTTTCACAAAAGTAAAAAAGGGTCAAATACTGACATCACCTAATTGTTATCATTCATCACGCGTGATATAATGATATGTGAAAGTGATGCAATTAATAACAGTTTCCATTTTCTTTCTATATTCAATGTAACAAAAGTAAAAAACGGCACTTAATTGTTGCCGTTCATCACGTGATAGGTGAAAGTGATGCAATTAATAATATTTTTTATTTTCTTTTCATATTCATGTAATAAAAATTAAAAGCGGTCAAATATTGACATCGCCTAATTGCTGCCATTCATCACGTGATATGCGCAAGTGATTCAATTAATATTTAAAGTTGCCCGTGAGCTTATATATAGATTTGTTATTCAGAGCGCCTTTTTCGTACGCGCCTCGTATGCGACACGCAATCCATCGTCCGCATGTCAGATCCGCACTGTCCGAATGTAAGAATACACAGTATTCTGCCTCCTTCGTCGACTCACCGTTGTTGCCACCGCCCTCGCCGCGTCGTCCGACCTCCGTCGGCCACGATCAACGTGCAACTTGCTGGTAGTCCGATGGGACTCGAATTTCGATCGGTTAGCGGCTAGAATCCGACGCAAAACAGTCGAAATTGGCCGTCTGCTGTCGATCCTTTCACGTTACTCGACTGACCGTGATTCATCCGTCGACTGGTCAAATTACGTCCGAAATCGACCATCAAAATCAGGCAGTTGATTTCAGCTGCAACACTGCCAGATTTCGGCCAAATCGTGGTCGGAATGTGGTGTCGGACGGATGGGCAAGTGACTCCGGCCCATCCAACATCGAGTTCCGACCACGATTGGGTCAGAATCCGAGCGTGATTGGCCATTTGTGGCCGTTTTGAGTCGGATTCCAGCCGCTAACTGGCCGGAATCCAAGCCCCGCTGGACCACTGATAAGTTACGCGTCGATCGCACCTGGTACAGCGGCTGACGGTGGTCAAACGGCACGGCGAGGGCACAGATGGTGGGCGAACCGTGGTGTCGCGCACAATATGGTATCGAGTAGGCTAACATTTCTCATATATATTTATAGTCGTGTTACCCTGCGCGACAGCCCCGTGCGCGACGACCAACCCACCTTCGTTGTCGTCGCCGTGGCCGCGTCGTTCGGTCACCGCCGGCCGCCTGCCCTAGCGCGTTCGACATCGGATTTTGGCCGGATTGTGGCTGGAATCCGGTCGGAAACAGCCAAATCACGACCCTCCCACTGGCTGCCGCGATCGGGCCAGATTCTGTTCGAATTGCGATCAAAATCTGAGCATGATCGACGCGCTAGGCGACGACGCATTGATCGCGACTAGATTCCGACCTCGATTCGGCCCGAATCTGGTCACCGTTGGACCGCCGGTAAGTGGCGCGTCAATCGCACCCGGTCCGACAGCCGACGGAGGCCGGACGGTGCGACGGTAGCGGTTGGAAGTCGACGAAGGTTAGGAATGGTACTGTAGCATCCCAGTTTAGGACGGTTCAGATTTAATGCGCGGACGACTCAGATCTGTCGCGCACGAGATAAGTCCGATAAGGGGTGTAGGATATCAAAATTATATATATATATATATATGAGATTATTTATTATATAAAGTTTGACATGGTATATATGAATTATAGGTTTGACGAGCATAAACCCTAATTCGATTGGTACAAACTCAGGTTAGGCAAACTCTACATCTTTCTTTTTTTTTGTCACAAAGTTTATCACTGCTCTCTGTCTCACAACTCCTCTTTCAAACACGTACAGTATTTTGTCCTGTCTTAGGCTGCTCCCTGTCTCATGCATAAATGACGCATACTGACATCTACTATTGTTGGCTTGCTGATCTGTCCTCCATAAATGATGCCTTCTTCATATGGTTTTCTTAAAAAGAATTTTATAATTTTAATATTAATTGCGGAGCATTACCTGCCGCGCCCGTGCTTGCATGTGATATGCATTCCCAAAATGCAAATATGACATGACATGCATAAATGAGGACAGGGCTATATGTGGTTTTCACTTTTCAGGCTTTGTTTTATATTATTTAAAAAACTCCACATATTCGAACTCGAAATGTAAATGACAGCTCATACGTGTCGTCCGTTTTCGAACTCACTGCCTATATAATAACCCGTGGAGTTGATTAAAAACCTACAATCCTCTTTCGAGTACAGAATGAAAGGACTGTTCATTATTTCTCTCTTCATCTTGCTTCTCGCGGTCAGTTTAATACTGATGGCTCCGTCGTCAACTGCTGCTGAAGGACGAAGACTTTTGCAACAACGGCCGATTTGTTGTCGGGGTGCAAGGAGAGAATGCTGTTGGACTAGTACTAAACCGTGAGCATGCATGCACTTGCAGTCGTCATTATCCCTAGCTTGCTTTTTAGTTGTAGTTTAAGTAGTGTTATGATATATAAGTCTGGTTTAACTAGTTTGCTTCTGCATGTGTGTGTTATTAGGTATTTACTTTTCATCGAATTAGTTAAGGGAGTTTTATTTCAATATTATTATTATGTATGTGTGGCAGTGTGGAGGCTGGGGATAATGTGATCTATCAAATATTTATCTATGCATTCGCTGTGTTTTTATGAACTTGTTGTTTCTTTAAGACTTGAATGCGCACGTCTTGGAAGAAAAAGATTAAATTTACAGAGACGGATCTACGTTAGGGCTCTCCTAGGCTCTAGCCCACCCCTCCAAAAAACAGAAAATTCAACCCACCTACCAAACTACCACATAGGGCGGTAAGAACACCAAGTTTCTGTCTCACAACACAAACACCAAGAAACCTAGTTGCAACAACACCACCTGTTTAGCACTGAAGTTCATCAGAGCAGGAAGATTATCTTCTTTGACAGTCTCAAGTGTAGGGAGGAGGTTGACCAACATTGAATTAATTATTGTTAATTAAATATTAATTGTAGATTTTGTCCGTTAATCAAGAATTGGTCAATTGACCAATTCTATGTAAACTTCTATATAAGCATCGTTTAGGGATGCAACAAGTATGAAATAAAGTTTAGCTTTTATTATCCCTATGTTCTATTAAAAACAACCCGAAGAGAAACAACAACTTTACTACCAAATATGGATTCCGAGAACTCACGATTCGCAAAGGAAAGATACAGATGGAAGAAGAAACTTGCTGCTCCCGATGAACCGATGAAGAAAGGCTTAGCCATAAGACCTGATATCTCCTAAATCTCCTTCCCCTCAAGGGGACAGAGAACAATCACCCCCAACTCCATCCGTTTCAAATAGTACACCGAACCAATGCACCACGAAAAAAATCTTGCATTCATTACCCCTGCTTCAAATCGTGCATGAGATCTTATGAACCAGTGAAAAGATCTTGTATTAACGAAAGATATCTTGTTACATTTTTAATATTAATATTTTTATTTCATGTCAGATTGTACGTATCCTATATAATAATTATTTATTTTTTAAATTAAAATACTTTCATTACTAAAAAAAAGATGTTACATTTTTAATATTATTATTTTTATTTCATTTCAGATTATTGTACGTATCCTATATAATAATTATTTATTTTTTAAATTAAAATACTTTCATTACTAAAAAAAGATGTTTTTTAATTATATTAATAAAAAATTGCTCTTCAAAAATCTTAATGTATAAATAAATTAATATTTGATATGAATATTATAAACCCATTTATTTTCAATTACATTTAGACCATTCATCCCAATTAAAATTTCAAAAATAATTTTTTTAATAAACATAAAATATAGATTAAAAAATATCAACTTGTCACCGGAGAGAATATTCAAAACTAATAAAAAAGATTTAATTGATCGAATTAATCGTAGGTATTAAAATAAATAGGTTGCAATTTGTATGAAATAGAGTATTTGTCGATTAAAAAAAAAATCTTGTACTCATTATAGTGTAGTACCAATGTTAAATAAAATACATATTATCCATGCAATTAAAGACCGATCTATTATTCTAGGAAAAAGATATTTTACAACTATAATTTGACATCAAAGACAATTAATTTGATTTTTATTTTTTTAATTCATTTTATTTTGATAGTTAATCCATCCTTTTCATCTTGAAAGCCTAGTCCATCTCTAAATCCTGGATCCGTCCTTGAGATTAATATATCAATTGAAATCTATATATGGTGATATCTTAATGTGAAAGAATTTTATTTCATAAGTAAGAGAATAAAAGAAAATTGTGTGTTTTTTTTTTAATTTTTGGTATGTCCCGGTTATTTAACTAAAATTTTAAAATATGAAAACGCAAGTTTTGTGTGTGATTTTGAACTCTGAGACAATATATATCATCTGCTATCTGCTGGACTTTTGAATATTCTGTTTAATCACGGACAAAAAAAAATATGAATAAAAGAAAGAAAAGAGAAAGAAGGAAGAAATCTGGGGGGCGGAAGAGGGGAAAGAACCATTGCTGCAGCTGTAAATCACCACTGCCGCAACCGTGAACCGCGGCCTCCAGAACAGCGAGTGGCGGTTTGGCAGCGAGCTCGCGGCGTCCACGTTCCGTATTTCATCATTAATTTATATATTATCGGAGCAATTAATGTTGTTGTCTGAGTAGGAATTAAACACCTTCGTCGGGAAATTGCAAATGAACATGCATGCATCTTCATGATCTCCACTTAAACAGCTAGCAAATTAAACTCTGGGAACAAAGCTGCTAGCTAATCAACAAATTAAACTCTTCATTTTGCACTCAGAGTAAAATTGTCCATATATCTTCATTAATTTACTGAAAAGGTTGTTTACTTGAACATATATAGCTAACGATTTCAGAAATTGATTTCAAGATCGATAGATCTTAATTGCGCGCGCTACACTTGAGATTTTAGGAAAATAGGATTTCTACATTTGCTTATATATATATGTTACATATAGAATATATCTTAATTAATAGCTAGCTAGACGCGCTACATTAAGTAATATTAATGTGGAATAATTAAGAAAGAAATATAAATTAATAAAATATATTTTTTTAATTTTTGAAATTAATTTTGAAAAGTTTATTTAAAATTAATAATATATAACCTACCGTTAAATGAATTAATGTCAATTAATTGTAGTAAAACCTACTATATATGTACAACAAACAATAAATGTCAAATTAGTGAAATACTAACAATATGGTATAGTATATATAAATAGTGACGATAAATATATGTTATGTACATGTATATATGTTTTAATCAAATGTTAATAAACTTATACCTTTTATTAATATTATTTTACTAAATTAATATGAAAAATAGCTTATATAAATATAAACTAAAGAAATTGGTTCAAACTTATACTTTGGCTATTTTAACTTCAAATTTAAATGAAAACTTATTTTAGTTTTAATTTACAATTTAACTATATATTTTTAATTTTCTTGTGCTCTGATAGAGAAATTATTTTATGATTTATTTAATTTATAGAGATTTTATACTATTATTTTTTTGAACCTGATTTTAATGGTGAAGAACACACGATTAAACACACAATTAAATTAATGGTGAAGAAAATGTAACAAGTAATTGATGAGAAAATGAATTAATCTGATTTACCATGATAAAAAAAAACTATTTTGGGAGGAATCTTGATGATGTATTGTGTTAATTTGAAGTTTGCTATGACAAATGTGGCCAGTTGTTGGGCAAAATTTAATTTGCCATAATATTCCCATCATCGATATGGAGTAAAATTAAATCACCACTCAGAGACACATTCATAGTTTTGCTTCATTAGCCTCGAATGCAAATCTTGCTCATCATCTTTATACACCTTCTTAAATTACTGCCAAAGACGGAGCCACATTCATGCCTACCTGGGTTGTAACCCGTGGGCTTAACGATATTGGAAAGGAGATAAACTCCGATTTACTACGGGAGAAAAGAGAAAATAAGAAGATTAGTCCGGGTAGCAGCATCAATATCGTCGTTAATGACCCACAACTTGGGATCAACTCGGATAGATCGCCCGGGCTGGCTCCGTCATTTACTCCTACAGTGATCTACAGTTAATTAATCAAAACCGACTATTTGGGTGTAGTTAAGACTACAAATACTATTAAAAAAATAATGTTCTTTAAGGACACACATAATGCCCTTATATAGTGTACTTTTAATGACATTAAAGTTATAATAATATAACCTAAAAATATCCAATAAAGTGATGTCGTCTTAGACCCTTTGACATTTTTTATATTTGTATAATGTGATTAGAAAATATCGATACCAACTTCAAAAGTGTTTGAATTTTAAAGATATAATGACAATCTAAATTTTATAGGATCATTTTAAAATATCATCTTAATTAATTTATAATAACATTAATAAATATTATTATAATAATTTATAAAACATTAAAATTATCATTAGTATTTATATAGAATATATAATAAGAATTCATTATTTACACATCATCATAATTCATCCATCATTTAGAATAAAAATAATTATAAAATACAATTTAAATTGTTAATATATATTTTTATTCATCCAACAATCATTTGAGTCAAGTTTACAAATACAATACTAATAATAAGTATTTTACATTCAAAACTAACTCAATCACGACCGTTCATCACCTCGGTCACTCAATCACTCGGCTTCTCGACCACTTGGCCATTCGGCTAGTCGACCATTCGACCCTTCAACCTCTCGGTCACTCAGTCATTCATCTTTCAGAGCCACTTAGCAGCTACATTGTAGCATTACCTATACTCAATAGACATACTTGAACTATATTAAATATTATCTAAATCCTTATGATGCATGCATTTTGGTTTGATCTCTGAAAAAAATCTGCAAAGAACTTTCTTATAAGAAACATAATAATCATATCGGTTCACTATAGCTTCTTTTGGCTTTTCCTTTCCATATAGATCACGTTGAGGAAAGCTATATCTATGTAATTGGTTGCTGCTAGGCACCTCAGGTTTTAGGAATTCTAATGAGCCAAATTTGCTTCAACCTCAACCTCATGCAGATACTTTTTAGTTCTTTGTGTTCAATAATTAGAGTAGATCTTATTTGAACTAATTTAAATTTTTTATTTGATTTATTAGTTCTTGTTTGATATATTATTTGTTGTTTGAAAGATGTATCCATTTCATAGATTCTTAACAACATTGTGTTTTGATAGGATCTGGTTTGCACATTTGCACCAGAAATTTCTCCAACCTTGCTCTTTTAAAGAAAAAATATAAGCACGTAAATGAGACATTGTAAAAGCTTTTGTGAAGCATTGCCTCTGTGATTAAACTAATTATATATGATTATTTAATATATATTAGATTTTTGATGCCATTAAACTAATTACAACACAAATAAAAATTATATTTTATTATTGTGATCAATCTTGGTGTCTTTCTGGTAGGCTGATCATATCCTTGAATTGTCCTATATATCTCAAAAGGTGTTTTTTTTATTTGCCATCATCATAATGGACTTAAAATGGAAATAAAAAAATAGAAGATAATAACTTAAATCTCGTCTATAAATTGTCTCACATAGCATTTACAAGTGTCATCAAACATCAATCTCTTCCGACTAATCTTGAATAATAGCTAGCCTAGCTCTGTCATCGCATCTCCGAAATGAAAACTACAATTATTTTTCTTCTCCTTGCGATTATCTTCGTCGTCCATGCCCAAGCAAGAAATCTTTTGCAGCTGGCCCGTCAACCGAAAACTAATAAAGCTCTCTCCGGATAGATGAAATTAAATAATAATAAAGCTCTCTCCGTTTTAAAAAAAAATTTCATTTGTAATTGTAAGTAATATATTTTTAATTTTATTTTTTAGCACGGATTGTGCATTAATTTTTCACTATTAACGTTAACATTATAAGTTGCCAGTTATAACTCAAGTTTCGAATATGGGCATGCCAGATTTGCATGTGAAAATTAATTATGTCAGATTTAAAATTAATGTCAAATTTAAAATTAATGCATGTCAGATTTGCATGTGAAAATTAATGTTTGTCAGATTTAAAATTAATGCATGTCAGATTTGCATGACGATAATTATTGACGTGCTGTTTTAGTTTTATTGCAATTTAAATTTGAGGGATGTGTGACACATATCCCAAATATGCCGTGATCACATGAAGCATTGGTCAATAGGCAGATAATATTCTAAATTAATATTAAAATCATCGTATATTGAAAATAGTCTATCTTATCGTTTATGTTAACAAGTCAAATATATAATTTAATTTAGAATATGACAGCTAGCAAGTCTTTAATTTTTTTTAACATTTATCTTTATCTTTACTTAAAACTTCATTTTTATTGATTTGTTTGATCTTGGATTATCAGGATTGATCTTGGATTATGAGGCATGTTCATTGATGCTGTCACGCACTATATAAGAGCAAATAATTAATAACAAAATTAGTGATCGAAATTTAATTTAATCACTATTTCTAAATTATAATAATTTATTGATGCTTAAAACTAAGATTCCATATTTCATAGATTATAGTAACATATTAATGCTTCATGCAACCCCCAATCATGTTAGGCAATTCTTTTGGGGCACATTTATATTTCTTTACCATCATAAGGGTATAATAATTATTAGATTAAATATTAATCAAATGTAAATTCATATATGATTTACTCTCTAAGAATAAAAAACTATTATTCTCTTTAATTAATTTATTTTAAATAGATAATTATAATTTCATCAATTATTGAAATAACAGTTTGAGCTATATGTTATTTTTTACATCATTAATTGTACAAATTAAACATAAAATGACAATTTTGATTAAGGATGAGTAGATTAAACCGAACAAATTGATCGAACTAATTGAATTTGATTATTTAAAAAATTCTATTTTGTCTAAAAGAATAGTGTATAGCCATCATTTATACTTGTCAGATTTCCATATGAATATTAATGATGTCAGTATGCAAGATGGTAACTATTGGCGTGCTGTTATGGTTTTGTCAACGGACCGATGACAATTTTGCATGACACCCCAAATATATCTTATCACATATCCTTACTTTAATCGTCACCTTTATTGATTTGCTTACTAAAGATGCATGCATGTATCAAGTTCTTCTATAAGTAATCAGAACAATTAATCTATCGAGATTGATTGAACTTGGATTATGAGTCAGGTTCGTTGATGATGTCATGCACTATAAGAAAGCAAATGAACAACAAATTTAGTGTTTGAAATTTAATTCAATCATTACAAATTACAATAACTTATTGATGCTTAAAGCTAAGATTCTAGATTTCATAGATTATAATAACTTATGGATGCTTCAAACAACCCCCAATCATGTTAGACAATTCTTTTGGGCACATTTATCTTTCTTTACCATAGGGGTATAATTATTATTGGATTAAATATTAATCAAATGTAAATTCATATATGATTTACTCTCTACGAATAAAAAAGTATTATTCTCTTTAATTAATTTGTTTTAAATAGATAATTATAATTTCATCAATTATTGAAATAACAGTTTTGGATTATATGTTATTTTTTAGTACAAATTAAGCATGAAATGATAGTTTTGACTATGAGTGAGTAAAAATTTGATTAAATTAAATAAATCGACTGAACCTATTGAATTTTAAAATTCAATTCAGTTATTTTGAAAATTTATTTTTTTCTAAAAATATCAGTTAATTAGGTTAATTCGATTCAATTTTAATTTTAAAATTTTTAATTTAGTTAAACTGAATAAATTAAATTAATTAAAATAATAAAAATAATTTCTAAATTTTTAAATAAGTAAATTTATAAATCTTAATTAATTGATAAATCTCTAGTAATATTAAAATTTTTTGATTAATTCAATCGAAATATAAATTAATCGATATTAATTTTATCGATTCAATTTTTATTTAAAAATTTAATCAGTTTGATTAATTTAAAAAAATTTGATTTGATTCTATTTTAATTAATTTGATTTGATTCTATTTTAACCGAATACGTTCTCACCCATAGTGGCTGTCTGTCAGTCTGTCATGCTACGTCATCAGTTGCACCGATTAAAGTTAATTGTTAGCTGCATTAATTTTGCTGCACTAAAAAAATACATGCATATAATTAATAATATTTGGACTAAGCTAATTATCGCATTTGCTGAAGCATAATATTTTTTATCAAATATTACAACTTAATAATTCTCAGCTCAAGCTTTCCTATCGATCTATCTTTAATTTGGATATTAATTATAAAAATTATTTATTTATTAAAAAATAATTTTAAATAATATTTATATCATGAAATTATTTATAATAATTCACTTGACAATATCGTCATATTAAATATAATTAATTTTGATTGAAAATATTAAATATAATTAGATTGATGGCCCTTTTAATGAATGTCATAGATTTAACTAGTTATTTTCATTAAATAGTCAATTTTAACTCACGTGGCAAAGTATCGTGTCTGCATGATAATACAGGCCAGCTAGGTGCATTAATATTTTCCCATTTAACTCTATTCTGCAAAAGTTGAAATCCACCACCTTAGGGCCTCACACGGGTGACGGTGCCACACGATCGGCCCACGATCATTTGTGAGGAAGTAAATCGAGAAATTACAGTTGGTCACAACGCAGAAAGGTATTGCTTAGCTTCGCTAGGATTCGAACCCTTATCCTCTTATTATGCAAGTCTGTTACGTCGTAACTAACTCAGCTATGTCTCGAGGGCTTTTTCCATCTGACTCTAGCTATATAGGTAATTGATGAGTAAAAACATAATACAGTACAACTCTAATCTTACAACTCTGTCCTTTACAACTTCTACCATAATAAAAGTGACTATCCTTATTTCTTTTTTACTAATCTTATTTTACTTTATGATCTTTACACTATAAAAATAACTAACATTAGCGACAAAAATTTTTATCACTATTTCATTGCTAAGTAATATGGATTAGCAATTGAATAGCGACGGATATTTCATTGCTAATTTACACTATTTTCTCGATCGCTGACGTCAATTTAGCCATTAGGGTTCTAAGTTTCTGCATCTTGGGTCCAAACCATGAGGATAATGCGGCATCTCACTCATGTTATCCATGAAGGCCTGCATTTGTTGCGCATAATCTACACATATCGTAACTGGACTTCGCGAGACTCTTGAAATTACGTCTCTAATGTGGAGAGTCGATTATTTAATTCATGATTTTTTATTTAAATTGCGTCCATTTGGACAACTCCTGTCTCTAGGGGTCATCACACGATCATATACGACTCTCGCCTGGGACCCTAGATCGTAGAGGGAGGAGCTGTTCTTCCTCCCACTGACCACATCATAATATATCTCATTTAACTGATCATTGAAAGAGTCTGCATCTCACCTCCCTCTCTATATCAGATTGAGACGCCTATTCAACTCTAGCAGACATTTCAGTCTGTTTAAAAATAAATTAATAAAAATATAGAATTAGAAAAAATAATCACTATGTTGAATTGTTAAATAAATTTAAAATTTAAAATCTTACGTCTAATGCCTGCGAGCGATGATAGATAAATGTATCATCCTAGGATTTGTGTGTTTTAGTAAAAATCTCCCAATAAGTAGAAGGCCGTTGTAACTCTTGATCATGAAGATTAAAAAATATAATTAAATCAAAATCAAATCATTACTAATTAAATAATTATAATATAAATATATTAATTATAAACTCACCAAGTCTAAGGTATGCTCAACAATGGAACAAGATCCAATCGTATGCTTTGTGGATCCGGTGCTAGGGCCAGCTAGCTCGGTGTTTCTGTTCGCTCAAGTTGTTGATGAATTTGACTGTCATTTTTTTTGCAGCCCATATGGCTTGCCATGCATCTCAGATCTCAACTGGGATGAAAGATGGTCTGACACCTTTTTTCTTCATTTATAGAACATATCTTTGTACAGTTTAGCACAAGCATTATTCCAGGTTTCTTTAAATTCCTGCTCGTGTCCTGGCTCCTCTTTTCTGTAAAAAAAATTCAAGTGGATCAAGATTGATCGGATATTTGACGGTGAAGAAAAGACTAAGTGGGTCATGGAGGATCAAATACTTAGTACGAAATGAAAAGTCCAAGTGAGGCAAAGTTGATCGAAGACTTGGTGATCGAAAGCCCAATAGAGAGTTGAACAAAAAAATTCAAGTGGATCAAAATTGACCGGATACTTAATGGTAAGAAGTCCAATGGGGAGTTGACAAAAGAAAAATCCAAGTGGGTAAAATTAAGTTGACCAGATACTTGGTGATAACAGAAGTAAGAGGAAAGCCCAAGTTGGTCAAGGTCGACCGAACACTTGATGATGACAAAACCTTAAAAGGTCAAGATTGATCAGATGTCAGATAACAATGAAGTTCCGGCAGGTCAAGGTTGACTGGATGTTAGGTAACGAGAAGTCTCAATAGGTGAAGGTTGATCAGATACTGAGCAAAGAAAATCCTAATAGGTTGAGGTCAATCGAATTCTAAAAAACGATGAAAATTCTAAGTTGGTAAGATGAAAACGTAAGTATTAGTCAAATGATTGGGTGTATTGATCAATAGACTCTAAACTCTAAAATTGGGGTTTAAGGTGTTAATTAGGATAGCTAAAGTAGCTAGGGTTCATTACAGACCCTAAACAACGAAAAATAGGGTTTGCTACAATAAATAGGGTTTGTTGCAGTAATAGAATTTTGGGTTTTCTACTACAGTTCTACTGTTGTTGTAGCCAATCAATTGGTGAGTTCCATATATCAATTAGCACACTATAGCAGCAAATAGAATTCTTCTAAATCAATTGGGTAATCGATTAGAAGCTACCAATCGATTGGGGCAAATGATTGATCAGGCGACATAGTTGTTCTACAGGTTTAAATGGTTGAATTTGACGTGACAATCGATTGATGAATGATGTTGCAGATCCTAAGGGAGGGTTACGTGGCAAAAAGGGTCAAGAGTACTGTTAAATTTTAGAGGTGTCCTAAGGCAATCGTCTTATGGTTATACTATTTATTGGATAAATAGAAATCGCCTTACAATGGCTATAAAGTATTAATGTTTAGAACAAAAATAAGGAAATTAATCATATATGAAATGTCTGGATCATCAAAATTTATAATTAGTCAATGTTTAGACATTTCATAAGGAAATTAATCATATATGAAATGTCTTGATCATCAAAATTTATAATTAGTCAATGTTTAGACATTTCATAAGGAAATTAATCATATATGAAATGTCTTGATCATCAAAAGTATTAATGTTTAAATCATAATCAATTACACGTATTTACATTTATGGCCCGAAAACATTTGTGGAAATTAATCAATTAATTTGGAATAGTAATTTCTTTGCTATATATATGGGTATTAATTAATTATTAAATCACTTTAATCTCTTTCCTATTATTTCAATTCCTCCGTATTATGCATGCTTCCGCAATTATATAAACAAATTAAAGCATATCTTAATTATAATTTTATCTTAGTAATAATACACTAAACTTGTTAATTTTTCTTGTCGATCTCAAGTAACAATTAGAAGATGGCCGAGGCTGACGATTCACCGATCGAACAAGTGCGACTGACAGTTCCTCCGACGGATGATCCGACACTGCAAGTGCTAACCTTCCGCACATGGCTCGTCGGCATTCCACTCTGCATCCTACAGACGGTGTTGGTCAGAATTGGCATTTTTCGAAAGCAGGCGATCTACATATCAACCATTTGTATCATCATCATGCTGCTCATTGCAGGGGATCTGTTAGCCAAGTTTTTTCCAAATAAATCAGTGAGAATCCCGGGCACAAGGTGGAGCTTTTCATTGAATCCAGGCCCCTTCAATATCAAAGAACATGTCGTCACTTCCATTCTCATCAACTCAAATGCAAGTCCAGGCTTTTTAAATATCAGCATAGCCAAGATCTTTTATTCTTGGTTACATCAACTCAGGTGCCAAATTTAATTTATTTTTTAAAAAATAAATAAATATCTTACAACTGCAATGATTCTTCTTCTCATCTCCAACATGAAAACTGCAACTGCAATGATTCTTCTTCTCATTATGATCATCTCTGTCGTCCTTGCCGAGGCAAGGAATATCTTCCAGGTCCGTCTACCGGGACCGCCCAGTATTTGCTGCAGGTTCGCGGTGAGGAGTTGTTGCTGGAACGCTACCCATGTTTATCCATGAAGTCATGGTGAGCCCACTGTCGGTTTCCGATCAAAATCTGACGTCGAACGACACGCCGACAAGCGACGCGTCAATCGGAAACACCAGACCGATCACCACCGACCGCTAGAATGAGCGCATTTGACGCGTCGCTTGTGGGCGTGTCGTTCGACGTCAGATTTTGATCAGGCAGTGGGCTCACCATGACTTCATGGATAAACATGGGTAACGTTCAGCAACAGCTCCTCACCGCGAACCTGTAGCAAATACCGAGCGGTCCCGGTAGACGGACCTGTAAGATATTCCTTGCCTCGGCAAGGACGACAGAGATAATCATAATGGGAAGAAGAATCATTGCAGTTGCAGTTTTCATGCCGGTCAAATGGGACTGACTGATCTGAAGTCACCGTAGACGTGGTCGGCCACCCGCTCCGCCACGTCGAGCCGGCCATGCTCTCGACAAACGCCGAGGAGAGCAGCCCACATCGCCTCGTCGGGCTCCCCGTCCATCTCCTCGATCAAAGCCTCCGCTTCCTCCACGCGCCCTGCCCGCCCAACCAGATCCACCATGCACGTGTAATGCTCCACCCCCGGCAGCACCCCGCCCATCCGTCCGTCCTTCATCATCTCGAACACCCGCCGCCCAAACTCCGCCTCCGCCGGCCCGCCTTTCGCGCATGCCGCAAGCACCGCCGTCATTGCTGGTCCGTCCAACCCTGCTTCCCCTATCTCCTCCACCATCCTCCCGAACAGAGCCACCGCGTCTGGCGCCCGCCCGTGGGCGCCGCACAGAGAGATCATGGCGGTCCACGAGGCGACGCTCCTACGAGACATTCGGTCGAACACTCTGCGGGCGGAAGCGAGATCGCCGCATTTGGAATACATGGTGATGAGTGAGTTGCGAACGAGGGGGTCAGGGTCCAAGAGGATCCCGGCGGTTATAGCGACGGCATGAATGGTGCATCCAAGGCGGAGGGAAGGGAGGGCGGCGGTGTGGCGGAGGGCGGAGGCGAAGGAGGCGCCGTCCGGGGAAGGGGAGCGGTGGGAGATCATATACCGGAAAAGGAGGAGGGCGGTGCGTGGGGTCTCGGCGCGGAGGAGGGAGTTGAAGAGGAAGGTAGAGGGGCGAGGGCAGAGGCGGAGGAGGCGGCGGGCGTCGGCGAGGCGGGAGCAGCAGGCGTAGGCGGCGCAGAGCTTGGAGCCGAGGAAGCGGTGGCGGGCGAGACCAAGGACGAGGAGGCGAGAGTGGACGCGACGGAGGGCGGGGAGGTTACGGTCTGCGGAGAAGGCGTCCAGAGCGGCGGCGTACGAAGGGATGATTCCCTGCGCAGCTGCAAAGGCCATAGCTCTTCTACTCTTCCGTTGTACAACTTCAGTATATATTTTCTTTTACACCAAAAAGGATAAGAAAACTTTTTTATTAAGATAATTTTCAATTAATCTCATTGACTATCCCGAGGTGCACGTAACGGTCAACCCACATCCTTTGATTAAGAAAACTTTCTTATTAACAATACAGTTTGTCGTCCAAGGACAATTATATACACTATCAACTAGATATCTAATCTAAATCCTAATGCTATTTGATGGAATTTCTCTCTAATAAGGGTTTGCTATTCTATGAAATGGAACAAATCACTTCCACCATGAAGTGTTTATAGTCTCTTATATATCTTCAAGCTATTACTACTCCATCAATCTGGGCTAGGAATAAAATATGCTACAAATTGGGCATCTTCTACTGCCTCGTTGCAGCACACTTAACACAGGCACACACGCTCACACCTGAAGATAACAACATTAGTTTGTAATCAAGATGGCTCATCGATAGCTCAACTGCAATGGAAAATATACATACCTATATAACAATATGGGTGGGCTTGTGTATCGAAGCAGGTACAACATCTGCCTCTTATTCATATCGGTATGGATGAACCATTTAAGATTGTCTCAGCCGGACCTATATTATAACTGATCAAAAGTGGTAAAAATAGTGGTCAGAGAACAAATTCAGAACTGATTCCAGTAGAATAAGAAACACTCACTTGATTGTCTAATCACTTGTAAAATATCTTGTTTGATAGAGTCGTGTAATTCAGCTTGCTTCTCCATGCAACTCTTGACTAACTTGCGAAGTTCATGAAGTTCTTCGTGGATCTGAGTCATGCCACTTCTCAGTTCACGCATGAATTCTGCATCCTGCCATGTTGCAAACAAATATGTCATTGCATCATCAAACTTTGTTCTCTAGAGAATCCAAAGAAGAAAATCGAACTTGTCGATACTTTTTTAGATGATTGGCTAGGAGATGAAGCATGTTTCTGATGCTCTGAGTGGCACATGGTGTGGTTTTGTGGAGTTACAGATGATGATGGGATATCAACAACATGCTTAGAACTATTGTGATACTCATCGTTTTGTTGCCAGAATGGATGGTCTTCATCATTTACAGTTAGGTCTTCATCGAAACAGCATTCCCTTTGTCTGTCTAACAATGATAAGACCACTGTGTTTAACTTGTTGCAGAAATCGCTATCAAGGGAAGTCGAGACTCTTCTCCTGAAGAAAAAAATGAACAAGAGATGATTAAGCAAAATGTTCAAAACTCTAGAATTAAAGTACTCAATGCCAACAAATTCATCAGGACACACACACACACACACAAGGAGAAAGCATCGACTTTATGTTATAAACAAATAGAAACAAGATTTACCTTTCATAAAGCTCCATGATCTCAACATTATCAGCAAATTTCTGAAAGAATCCAATGCACATTGGTTGCCTTCTGACTGACAATTGTCTCCATGAACTGGAAGGTTGATGTATCCATCTACTAACATTTTGCTGCGAGTATGATTGTCCTTCCTCGGTAATCACCTCACCGACCGAACCATTTGAAGGAAACAAGTCTGCCATACTTTGCAAATCAAGGTTACTCATCCACAAGTTTCCTTCATCCCACGATGAGTTTGTGTTACGATAAGAACTTTCTGAATCATATCTCTTAGCAGTAAACTGACTATCAAAATGTCCATAGTTTGAATCTTCAGCATCCACAGGAAATTCAACCTGAACACTGCACTTTTTCTCAACAAATTGCTTCCTCCTACCACAAAATGATTAAGCAGGACTTAGATTGAAACAGAGAATTTAGGTAAATGAAGGTTATAGAACTTGTTCAAAACTCACAACTACAAAGAAACAATCTGATTGCTTGGAACCTCAGTATCACAATTCATGGCAAATTAAAAACAGTATTTGTTTTCAAACAACACAAGAGGTGGTTTCAACATCCATGTAAGTACAACACTTATCAAATGTAGCATTCTTGTTTTTACCTGGGATGCGCGATTGCTGTTCGTCTATGCAACTCATCAGACTCCTTTGGTGTTGAATGTTTCGTGAGACCATATATTGGCTACAAAGATGAACATAAAGAAAAATATGTCAATTATTAGTCAATAAGTTCTTTAATGTATATTCATACTGACAGAGTGTACATTCAACATCACACTCTCAACAAATACTATTTCATTTGATTCTTAACCCGATGTCAGAAACCAATGAGAATTTGTAGTGTTCTAATGCAGAAACACAGTTTAGAAATAAAAAATGCATTTCCTAACGTTTTCTTCTTTCAGGATGAGATTAAGATCAAGAATGAATCGTTGGTTTTTCAGTTGCAGATTACCTGATGTTGGAACTGAGAGACGCAACGATGCTCATTCAATGCTACAAGCTCGCTCCGCCTTTCCTGTTCCATTCTTGCAACAAAATCTTCAATGAATTGCCGATCACTTGAGGTCTTATCTGCCATCGCCTCCAGTTTTTGTCGGGGAGATTGCTTGTTCTTGGAATTCATTGACGAGGCGGCGGCGCGTGTCCTGTTGCCAGCACTCAGCATCCTCACGATGTTCTCCACCCGACCCTTCTTCTCCCTCAATAAAGAACAATTCATGGCTGCGATGTCAGAATCCGAGTCCCCAGAGTAATCGCTGGAAAGCTCATCCGATGACGAGGAAGTAGCAGCGGGGGTGGCATTATCGGCGTTGCTGCTGCTGTTCTCCGGTCTGTTCTTGGGACTGAACCCCGCGTCGGCCTCCAAATCCCTCCACATCTGTATCAGCGACGACGCCCGGACGCTGCTAGGAAGGTCAACAGCAGCGACTGCAGCAGTGCCGACCGAAGAAGAATCAGAAGCCTCGCGGAGAAAGGATTGGGCGCGGGCGGAGACAGGCGGAGCGGCGGTGGCCAACGCCGAAATTTCATCCTCGCGGGCCTGCCGGTCGAGGGTCCTGGCCAGCTCTCGCGCTTGCAACGACGCCCACCGTTCTAGAATCCCCGGCGATCCCACCTCCTCCTCAGACCGGGAGGAGGAGGAGGAGGAGGAGGAGGAGGGGGAATGCACATCTGTGGTTTTCCGCTGAGGGACGACGATCTTGCTGAGGTGAGAAGAGTTGAAGGAGCAGCGGCCAAGGGCGGCGGAGCCAGAGACTCGGACTGGTTCGATCCACTTACCGGAGACCGGCATCCGGGCCACGGAGGAGGTCATGATGAGAGCGTAATGGCTACAAAACCTTAAGGATTCAAATGAAACCACCGGAGACGGGGAAGGAACATACGAGATTGCAAGCGCTGATCCACCTATAATAATAAGAACCGGGAAGCCGCCCGGCGTTCTATTCTGAGGCGGAGCAGTTCCGCTGCAGGATTGCCGTTGTTTGCTGTTATGGAAGGGACGGCTGGTGCTTCTGGAGCGGGTTTTGCTTTCGTTTAGGAAAGAAGTAACTGCGCGACGAGAATCTAGTAAGAGGGAGCTGTTATTGGCGGAGGAGGAGTGTCGGGATTAATGGAGAGATTTGAAACTTGAAAATTTTGGGCGGCGGAGAGGAGGAGGAGGAACGGCCGAGGCGGCTGTTACGCCCGGGAGCATCGCGCGGAGAGCCATCTAAATCGTTGCCCGGTCGGTTCGGGATCGACCGATGGGATTGACGGCCCGGTTTGCATTATTAGACTCGACGGTCAACGCCGTGGCACGCCAATTCAACGCCCACAGCTGCAGTTGACTGTCCAGTGTCCGCAGAATTTAATTGGATACATATAAAAAGTAAAACGCGTCCTTATATTCCTTTTAAATCTACGAACAAAATCTAGCTGTTAATAGAATTAGTGTCCCGCTGATTACTGCGGTTAGTAAATAGACTGATAAATGACTTATGTTCTTGTTAATAATCTTCAAGTTTGATAATAATGAATAAAAAATTCAAGCATAACTGATTTTGCAGCTGCGAACTGGAGGTAGTTTAGTCAAACTCGAGAAATTGAATCGCCCATTAGTGGCCAAATCGCCCATTGGATAGAATCGCCCATATAGCCGGATATTTCCACACCCCCATTCGGCTATATGATATACTCGGATCGCCCAGCCACCGCCCTCACCCTTCAGATCGCTTGTCGAGCCGCGATGAAACGTATTACAGTGCCCTGATATTTTCATCTTATTTAATTGTTATCCTAACAAGTCCACACCTCCATTAATTACCGTCACTGACACTCACACGGGCCATTATAAGATGGCTCCTTATCGGCGATGGGGACAAGGAACTTGATTGTTCCTGACACCTCATTAATCTTGAGGATATTCCTTAAATGATGACGTGACAGGTATACACGCTCATTCCCCTTAAAACAACCACTCCCTCCTCAGCAGGTAACTTCTTCTTCTTCTACTCTTTTCGACGCTCAAATCTTTACTGCTCATCTTCTCCTTCCTCTCGTTGTTCTTAACTTGAGCGTCGGAGGGATTGCGCCACCACATGGAGCACCCCCTAGCCTTCCTACTCACGCTTGCTGTGTTCGCAGATCCTGAAGGTCTTGTCGCACCCAACCCATCTTCCTATTCCACGTTGACGACGAGGAATATCCGATGACGTGTCTAGATGCTCTTCTAAATTTAGAATCTTTTTCTAAATCTTCAAGTTTGATATAATTTATCAAAATTTAAGGATAATGATTCAGACATATTTTATTATTGCAGCACTAGGAAGGAGTAAAAGTTGATATTGACAATTGAAGCCTCCACGTAGACTAGGAAAAGAACAAATAACATGGCTTTGGTCTTCCTTTCCCAAATCCCAACCAACATGAAGAAAGAATGGAGACATTTGAATCGAGAAGCAACAAGTAAAAGACAATGGCAAAAAATAAAGTAGTACTCCTGATTTGATTTGTCCTTCCATTCTCTCTGTCCACAAGCAAGAACATATACTAAAACTAGACCAGAAGAAACAAGGAAAAGCAGCAGCTGTTTGCTTCGTCGCCTTCACTTAGCCAACCATTTCTTTATTTCTGTTTCACAGGATGAGCAAAGCAAGCAGCAGCAGCTAGCGACAAACCCTAAAGCTCTTGGTTCCTCCACTTTTTTGCCGGCTTCTCCTCTCATACGCAGTGACACACGCCCCCACTATAACTATACCTCACTGTCACTGCGATGTCTGACATACGTGCAGAGCCTTTCTATGGAGTCATGGAGGCAATTCAGTACTGGTCTCGTTTGCCTTCTTCTTCTCCTTCTCGTCGAGATAGCTGGTGAGTCTATCTGAACCCTAAAAATTTTGCATTTTTATTGTTGTTTTCTTCCCCACGAATTGTTGTTGTCGGGCAGAGAGTAGAAGCTTGAGACACAATGGCGAGCAGTACAAGGCGAAGGCAGTGAGCCATTTAGAGACGAAGTATGAGACATCTGATCCGTACGATTACGTGGGTTCGCCGTTCTCGCTGCCTCCTTACGGGGAGGCCACGGGCCCTGCTTCGTCTTCCACACGAGACTACCCTCCCTTTTGTATATACCCGCCGCTCACTCCGCTGCCGCCGAGCACAATTCCTTACCTCCCTTCCCCGCCGCCGGAGTTCACCAACCCGCCGGAATTTCCCGTGCCGAGCCCACCGGAAGACGTTCCAAACCCGAGGCCACCTGCGTACGAGCCCAACCCGCCAATTGTCTTCCCCAGCCCGACGGGTTTTGTGCCGAGCCCGCCGCCGCCGAGTTATGTCGTGCCTGGCACACCGGGGTTCGTACCGTCGCCGCAGTCACCGAGCTACGTTTTCCCGAGCCCGCCGGAGTTCGTTCCCGGGACGCCAATTTTCTTGCCTCCGGTTGTGTATCCGTCGCCGGTGACCCCGCCTCCGGCGAGCGAGCTCGGGCGGTGGTGCGTGGCGAAGCCGACCGTGCCGGACCCCATCATCGAAGAGGCGATGAATTACGCGTGTGGCTCGGGAGCAGACTGCGACTCGATCCAGCCCAGCGGGCCGTGCTTCGAGCCCAACACGATGATAGGCCACGCCTCCTTCGCCTTCAATAGCTTCTGGCAGCGGACCAAGGTCGCCGGAGGAACATGCGACTTCGGCGGAACCGCCATGATGATCACCAAAGATCCAAGTCAGTAATTAATTCTTCATAAAAAACACAAAACAAATAAGTCATTAATATACAAACTGTTCATCTTAACAGTTTGAAGATCTACACTAAGATCTTTTGTGTCCTTTTCTGCAGGTTACGATGGCTGCCATTTCATCATTTATTGAATGACTCAACACTGCGGCAAAGAAAAATTCCAGGGAAGGCCAACGACGATGAGCAGTCAAGTTCTACAAATTTCTTTCACACGGCTAATTTGTCAGCAACGTAAAAAGTTTTCCGATTCATCTTTATGCGACCTGCACCATGAATACCTCGAATGAAATCGGGCATTCATCGTTTGCTTTTAGATTAACAGGGTTTTAAATTGGAGAAGATGCAAGAATATAGTTATTGGTGTGTAATCATTTCAACTAACAGTGAGATATCGAATTTATAGAGGAAGAGAAATTACACCTAATGGAGCATAGCTCCAAACAAATCGTTATCAACCAAGGTCCGTCGTAAGGAACACTCTTTGGTCAAGATATTTTAGTAATATGAACATCAGATACACCAATTGCAATATGTCAACAGATGAATCAGATATATTAACACTTCCACGAGTAATAAGGAAACAAGCATGCACGTTGAAAAAGTGTAAGAGAAGAGCAACAGAGACGAAGGAAATGGCAAGAACAAAGAGAAATTGTTTGCGCGTGCAATTCAAGCTTCATTCATAAATTTTCCATCTGAATGGAGCTGCTGAGCGGAATGTACTCGCCGAGATAGCCGCCTAGGTGGTCGTACAGCGCCCTCTTGTCGATTTGCTGGTGGTGGTGGCTCTTGCAGACGTAGTAGAAGACGCTCTGCGCTAGCAGGCCGACGAGGTTGACCACGACTTGCAACGTTACGAGAGCGTAGCCGGTTAGGACTCTGGCGGGGACGCTAGTCACGCCGAGACTGCCCTCCTCGTGAGGCCCCTTGACGACTAAAGCTCGGAAGAAGGCGCCTATGACGGCGCAAGCACCGAGGTAGGTCGCCACGAGGGTGGCAGCCATGCGGCCGCGGCCGCGAAGGAGGTCGCGGCTTTTAGCCATGGCGGCGAGGCCGCAGAGCGGCTCGAGGACGGAGACGACGCTGGCGAGGTGCCAGAGAGCGGAGATGTAGACGTGGACGGAGAAGGCGACGACGGCGGAAAGGAGGAGGAAGAGCGGAGAGAGCGGGCCGTGGAGCGGACCGACGAGGAGGAGGATGGCGATGGCGTAGGCCAGGTTGTAAAGGAGCATAAGGAGGGCGACCCAGAGGAAGGTGCGGAAGAGGCGGGAAAAGATCGGGCGGGTGGCGGCGAGGGAGGAGGCGAAGGAAACGGGCTTGGCGGCGTAGATGGAGGCGACGGTGAAGACTACCGCAGCGGTGCAGAGGAGGGAGAAGGTGAAGAGGAAGAGGAGGTAGGCGAACTGGTAGAGGAAGAGGATGAGCCACTGGGAGGTGGAGGCGTCGTTTTTCTGGACGTGGAGGAGGATCGGGTGGGTGAAGAGGCTGTGAGCGAGGACCGCGATGGAAAGAGGGAAGACCAAGGCGAGGGTGATGAGAGCGAAGGTCTGCCTCGCGCCGTGCCGGATCGCCACCGCCTCCCGTACCACGTCCATCGCCGACATCGCTCGCAGCTCCTCCGGCTCCAGGCCCATTGTCTCCCTCTTCCTCTTCTGCTGCTGCTGCCACCGCCGCCGTCGGAGGCTTTTGGTGTGTCAACGCGTATCATGGAGTGAGGGATGACGACGACTAAATAATGGGCTCTGGTGGGCCGAACAAAAGCCCAATGACAATGCAATATATTATATGTCTGCATGAAGAAGATGGAATGTCACTTCTTTTATTTTAGTCTTTAGGTAGGAGGAATTAAAATTAATTACTTAAAGTCAATGAAGAATGGAAGCTTCCAGTCGAGTGTTGTTGTAATAGGAGGAATAATATTTTATTTTTTTTTGAAAGAGAGAAAAAAAAAGATAATGTAGTTATTCATTGCATTGATAATATTTTAACTCCGCGCCCAACCGCCAACGCCTTAAATCCTAAACCCCATCATTTTTATTTCTATATTCAATTCTCCCTTCACATCAACCATTTTTATTTTCTAAATATTATTTTCATTTCAATTAGACATGACGTTCTAATACCTAAGCAAAATGGAGAAGAATTATAAACAATAATTTAATAAATCCCTCCCCCACAAATGACAAAGAATTAGATAAAGCCCCATGCCGTAGATATGAATAACTTCATACAAAAAAGAATTCTCTGCGTAGATTTTCTTTTCATCAGTAATCTCTACACAAGTACACATGCACAGAATGAGCATTAATGTATCACACCAAAATTGAATAAATTATTTAAGAATAATTAAAAATTACTGGAAGATTTTGAGATTACAAGCCATGCGCCAATGGAATGGAAGTTGCTGTGAGCCCAAGGTCATGTAGTCGCTGCAGTCGAGTATACAAAACCCCACAATTGAGTGATCTCCAATTTACAACATGTGAAACTGGAGAAACAAAATGGCCAACTTCAGACGACTTCATGAAGTCGTCTGTTGTACAACAAGGTGGTGGTCACAAGCTGTTGAATTTTGGTGAAGAATCGGCAGATTCTCCAACATGTCTGTCGCGGAGCATTTAGGAATGCACATGGAGAAGAAGGCACCAGTTTACTTCCTGGATTCAGCAACGGTGGAGAGGAGCAGGATAGATGACTGGGGGTTGATAATTCAACTGTTTGTTTACTGGGAATGGTCCGTCCTGAAGGAGAAAACAAAAGAATCATATAATGGAACTTTGCCCAAGGGAATGCTAGAAAGCCCTAGCCTCTAGTTGGCTAAAACAGTCTCCTAATTCCTAGTGTAAATTAACAAACATCGCCTTGATGAGGGTTTCCTATGCAAAGAATAAAACTACTACTAAGATAAAAGTAAATAGATGAGCATAACAAGTTGGATTGTCAAGCATGCCTGGAGATAATTCCGATAGAGAACACTCCAGATAAGGAAAATAGTTCTAGCTAGCAGGTTTATAGTTTCAATGGTTCACATTTTGGGTAAATATGCACCGTGGTATTTGTTGTTGAGAAAGCATCTGTTGCTCGGTCATTGAAGAAGCATATTACATGTCTTACCACACCCACACTATTAGAAAAAAAAAGTCAAGAATTACATCTAACAACTCAATTCCTCCAACAAATGAAGTATGAGAAATAATTAAAAAAACAATAAAGAGGTAGGAGCTTGCAAAGAAATAGCAGTTCCAAATTAAAAAAAAAAAAATCATTCTCTTTGAAGAATAAGAGCCTCTCCTTCTAAGATTACCCATAAGGCCAACTCAAATACAAGAAGTCTCACACATCCTTGATCGTGGAACATTTGATTGTTTCAAGAACTTGAATGAATTATGTTAGAGAATGAATATAAAGATATAATTTTTAGTTAGGTCCACTAGAACATGATTGAAAGGTTTCAAAATTTTAAACCGATAGGAATATTATTTTATATTGCAAAGCTAAACAAGTAGGAGAATTATTTATATGAATCACAATTCTTATTGTATGAGATGATATGATTAAAATGTAAAATGGTAATTATATTTTATGAATCAGAATTTAAAAGAATTGTGATTATCTAAAGTATAAAGGAAGACCCCTAAGGCTTGGTTGTTGTTGTATCCTAAAGGAAGACCCAGTCAGACACCATTGTGGGAGTGGGATAAGTAAAGACATTGCACTTTGAGATTTTTGTTAACTGAGTTGAAAAGTTATCATTCTGATGCATCAACGGCCAAAATACTCAACAAAATGTTCCATTGTCCATTTCATTTCAATTCTAAATGAAACGATATAGTCCATAGTTTGTAATTTGATGAAAGTGAGAAAAGATTTTTTTTTTGTATACATCTTGATCAGTAGTCATGTTAGGTTGTTAAATAAGATATTACATTACTAAAAAAGTCTAAGGAGGTAAATTTGATTTGTATATTTTATAATTTTAACAAACCTTAAGTTTTAAGAAAAATCACCACAATTAATCACAATATTCATGCAAATTTGACATCCTTAATAAGGGCATGATTGTTATAGGGACCGAACAACAATTTGACCTAATTGTTCAATCAGATTTTTTTCTAATTCATAAATTGTGAAAGAGAAAATGCAACAAAACCATCCTTTTCAATTGTACTCCAGGAAGGGAAGGTGAAGAATTTCAACAACAGTAGATCCGAAACTAATTGACTAAAAGCATAATAACAGAAGAGTAAGTTTGCCATCTGCTGTTGAATGTGATTCAACAAAATAATCAAGAAATATCAAATACAGATTGAATGTCACATGAAATGCAGCCTATGACACATTTTGATCAGTAATAAGTCTTATCAGAGAAGCAGCAGAATAATACCTGCTCCAAGTTAACCTTAAAAGGTTTTGCCAGATCTTCAAACATTATTGGAGACATTTGCTTAATTCTGTCGTCCACTTCCTGGAGAGAGACATGAATTAAATAATATCTTACCGAACTCTTTGATAAGAATTTTTTTGTTTTCTTTAAGAAAAAAAGGCAAGAAACATGAGATAAGGAAAACCATCTGAAACCAATGATACAATAGATGTGTACTTAATTAAAGTTATTGTTATAAGACAGTTTTCTGTAAACATCAAGTAAATATTGCACCGCAGCGGTACTAGAAAGGAAATTGCTGGGTTTCAACTAGTAAACAAATAAACAAAAGAAGATGTCCCTGACAAGTAATATAAATTCAATGGGAGTACAATGAACTGTGTTAGAAATAAAGGGTTTACTCTAATATCTCTATTTACTGTTATTTATTGTTAGACCTTAACTCTATATAGTCTTAGATTAATATCTCAAGAGTAAATTATCAACATTTCAACCTAATCTTTAATTTGGCATTAGAGATGCACCCCCCCCCCCCCCCCCCCCCCCCCCCCCCCACCCTTCACCACCACCCACCTTCCTTTCCCAACAAAACTTGTCCTCCATCCCTACTGTGCATCCTTTCATTGCATCGTTGCTCATATTCACATCCCCCTTGTTTATTCACTCACATATGCATCCTTCCTACCTCAATCAGCCATATCATTATGTAGTCATAGCCGCTGTCATTCTTTCTTGATTCATCATCCCTCTCACATCTGCAGTGTTTCATCTAGCATCTACTGAGTGTTCACTTAAAAGAATTCACAGCTTTCCTGATGATCTAAGCTGTTTATTGAGCTTGAAGAAACATAAAACATTCCCCAAAAAGATATGCTTTCAATAGAAAAACAAGGTGAAGAATGCATAGTGAATTTATTCATGTCATCGAGGAAGACCAAAATTCTAAATAAAGTACACTTTTTTTTCAGAATCTCTTATACCAGTCCTGTTATCCTTGACTTTTCAAAGAGTTCACTGGCGATTGCATCCAGTATATGTCTATTCTGCAATAAACCTTTCATGGCAAGCTCTTGTGTTTCTTCTATATACTGTGTAAAGAAAGTTAAACTTCAAAGCTTTAGGAAACTGTCAGATTAATTTAGAATCACTGCACTATTTTTAAATGCAAAGGAAAAAAAAACTATTACTCTTGTAAGCTCTCGAGTGAAGAGTTCAGACAGCTCAGGAGTCATGTCAGCAGGTATTACATAAGGATCATCCCACTAAAATCATGAAGACACATTAACAAAGACATAGCCAGATTACCCAAAGATTAAAGCCAAAATTTAGAATACAAGAGTCAAATTTAAGCACCTTATAATTAATTAATTCACTATCTGGATTATCTGGACGATCTCTGAATCCAACGTTCTTGACAAGGGTGGTCAGACCCAATCTTGAATTTCTAGGGCTGATCACCATTTCTCTAGCAATCTGTGATAAAAATTTGTTATGGCCATGAAGGAAAGCATAAGGTATAGCAAGAGAACCTAAAATAACAAGTAATACATATCCCAAATAGAAAGAAGATAACATCAAAATATCAAACAAATGCAGTGTCCCAAGCAATAAAGAAATGCTGACCATCCTGTGTAGAAATACTCTTGCCTATCTATACCATCAAAAGACAAATTGAATATTCTCCTTCAACTTCCTAATGGGCAATTTCATCACTCCAATTTATACCAGACCCATAGTAAGTTGAGAAAGATCTCAAACAGTTGAATCCATCTACATTATTTATTTTATCTAAAGGGTGTCTTTTTTACAAAGCAAGGAAACCCATATGAGAACAATCTAATAGAAAAATTATCACATTCCCTTCAGTGGAAAAATAAGGGAAAAGGAAAAGACTGGAAAAAATTTCTACAATTTTCCTCTATGTTGCTTGTGTCTGATTTAGGTGGAAAACTCTTTCGCATGCAATGGAACTCAAATCCTACTTTAAAATTTTTAAAATGTTTTTTCTTTACAAATTTATTTTTAATTTTTTGATGTTTTTAACAAATAAAATTATGAAAATTAAGTTTCCATCTGTCTTTTCTTTGCTCCAAGAAACAATTGGACAGAAAACATTTTTCAATTCTTTTAGTATGATTTCTTTTCCTAGTTGTTTCTCTCCTTTTTAAGCAATAGGGCCTAAATCAAACACAAATTGAATTGCATTCTACTAAGGGGAACATTACAGCTTATTCTTGTAGTAGTAATGTTTTGATGTAGCACAGAAGCAGATCAAACCTCACAACAAGAATAGGTACCAACTGATGCGAGATAAACAACAATGACTCTTATAGAAAATGAAAATTCATAAATGAGGAATATTATTATGCCAAAGATTGCTACGCAAGAGAGGAATTGAGGTTCTTTTGGTTTTTGAGGACTCCACCAAATAAAATTGGAAATAAACTTCTTTCAAGAAAAGAGGTAACTCCATACCTGAAAGGACAACCCCAATAAAATTAAACTACATTCAAGAAAAGAGATAATTCTATACCTACAAGAATTCAATCTAGAAAATAAATCAAATATCAAACTAGGAAAAGGACCAAAAGTTAAATTGGAGTTCTACCAAAACTTTCCTACAATTCTAGAATAATAGTACACAGAATCAGAAAACATAAAGAATTATAGTTTCTAGAATGAAAGACAATTTTCCATACTCTGGTTATTTTTTCAAGGTCATCCCTTCCTCCATCAGTGAAGTCATCTCCAAAAACAATTTGCTCAGCACACCGCCCTCCATGTGCAACTACCATTTGCATCTTCATATACCCAAACGTAGTATATCCTTGATCTACCATCTCTTCTCTAGGATAAAATACAGATAGTGCAGTCTCCTGGTAACAGAGGGGATTAATGAGGAGACAAAACCTTCACAACAAAATAGTTGGACATGATATAATAATCACAATTCTAGTAAATAATTACAATGATCATAACAAGAATGACTTGTCGTGAGTGCCAGATATTTGGGTCCATTACATAGACCTCATTTTTTCATCAAGCACTTTTTTAAGGCCATAATTAGGCCATCAAATATATTTTAACTATGTTGAGTAAACTTTCTTTTATTTCTCTTACATTCTCATCTCTAATTGATTCAATTTGTCAAACTATGAAATTTAACATTTTCTATGAAAAAAACAACTAAATTACTTTATAGTTTATATCACTTAATTATCTGTCATTCAAAGCTAAACGTAATTGCTCATGAATAATTGCATATTTATTTTACTAGCTCAATAACTTCACATATTTATCATAATATTTCCATCTGCTATCTCAACATTTTAATTTGTTGTTTATTGATTGCCCAACACTCAGATTAGTAAAGAATGACTAACTGTGTTATAGAATTTGTATTTTAATAAGGTCATGTGAGTTGCAGAAACTTCAAAAACTACTACATTTTAATCATCAATGATATCTTCATCTATTCTGGTTGCGTAATAAATCAAAAATACCTAAATTATTGACCAAAATTAATAGCCAATATGCATACCTCACCACCAGGAAGTAACTGAGAGAATGCATGCCAATCAAAGCGAGGGAACAAATGAGCTAGCAATATATGACCAGCTTCATGCACAGCTAGAAGCCTCCTTGTCTCAACGGAGACCTATCACAATAAGGTAAATGACCAAACAGACAAATAATTAACAGTCAAACTTTAAGAAATACAAGTACATACACTAGCTTCGCACTTTTGTTGCTCCTCTTCAGTTAGCAGTACTCCCATGCCCTCTAACAATTGTTTATCTAGCACATCAATTATGTCTTTCTGGGTGATCATAGAGTGACCTTTTCTTACCTGAAAGCCATAAAAATTTGTATTGATGATATGTAGAGAAATTCAAGAAGATTAGTTGAAAAAACATAGAAAACAAACAAAATCAATGTCCTATTTTACCCAGGATAAAACTTTGCGACAAAAAAAATAAAAGCAGTACTTGCAACAACCAAAATCATGACTAGCATCAAATTTAAGCCAGGTAGAATGTATGAAAACAAAGAAACTCAGCACAAAAAAAAAAGTACTAGTGGAAAACAAAATCCTGGCTAACAAGTTTTTGAACACTAAATGCAGGAAAGATAAGTGAGAACAAACATAAGCTTCGTCCTAAATTCAAAGTATGCGGGCTTATTCAACAGAAGGATGTTAAGCTTGTTAGGAGTGTGGTATAATTTTCGTCCTAATTTGGTTTATTTTTATTTGTTTGGGTTTTTTGAAAGGGATCCAATTCACTGAAAGTTAACTATTTTTTGTTTAGTTTGTTTTGGCGAATTGGATTTTAACGTTGCTGATATACGAGCTATGGTACTTTCTCAGCATCCACTTTAGCCTTCTCCCCTACTTTCGTTCTTTTTGCCAAACACTCAAGCCACCTCCTTCCAACCTATGATCTCTGCTGCATGCCTAAGAGCCTAACAGTGACCCTTCAGCAACCACAACCCCCTCTAATCAGTAGTGAATCCTTCTCCATGATCCATGATCTGTCACCTCTCAGCAAGCCAGCACCACCACCTGATCCTCATCAGCTCCCACATTGCATGCAGAGGATGTGTCCACCTCCATCATAGCAGTGACAACTGAGGGTTGACGACACCAACACCTTGACCACCCTCTCTCATTTGTGACTCAATGTCTGCACCTGGACACACCATTCCAGGAGCCCCTGGATGACTAACCTATGGTGGCCCACAGCTCAAGACCTGCATCTCAATTCTGAGATCAGTAATCTAAAGTCTAAACATTCTGTCAAAATATAAATATTTGAGGTGATTTCCTACATTGCAAAGTGTTGCATCTTAGATTTGTTTCAACAATAAATTTTAAATTAAAAATTCTATTTATCTAGGTTCGACAAAGGTTTAAAATATCATTCTAGTGTTCTAGCATCTCACATACCAGCGATTGGTTGGAGCATTCCATTTTGGAGAGAAGTTCCAATAGAGTTCCCAGCTGGAGTGATCATCTCAAGGGATATGTCTCAACTTCTAACTGGAAACAAGCTAGATAGAGCAATATTTTAAACCTTGGATGAACCCATAGTGCCTTTTCATAGTTGATCAATCAATTAAAATTCAAATTTTCAAGTGTTATGATCTAACATGAGGAAACAACTTAGGATCATGGAATATTGCTAACTACTTTTCTCTGCCAGCTTATTCAAACATCATTAAGAAAAAAAATCATTCA
>NC_133877.1:1883311-1960833 GCF_044706935.1 Curcuma longa
TGGTTAATAACAACTTAACTGATTCATACAAAACTAGTATTTACACTTGATGCACTAAAAGTTGTAAAAGAACACTACCTTAATATCAAGAGAGATAATATATTGTACAAATAAGATAGAGAGAACAGATAATACATACATTTCTTCTGGCAATAGAGAAAAGTTGATTAATTCTAGCAGCACCACTTTTTTCACTATCAGTGAATTCGGCACCAGAGGCAAATACAAAAGGCATTCCACTCTCTTTTGAGAGGGTTCTCGCAAAAAGTGTTTTACCAGTCCCAGGAGGTCCTGAAAGAAGTATACCCTAAGCAAGCACATATTATGAAGTATTAGAATCACAAGTAGGAATCACAAAACTAACAAATCATTATGTAAAATGTGCAAGAAAAACTTAAATTCATAATAGACAAAAGAGTTGTATTATACATAAATTACCCGAACAAATGCAACTTGTTTTTCATAATATTCCATTGGATTGTTCATGTAAATCATTATCTCGTCTAAAAGATCCCAAACATCACCACCTAAAACAACTTCTTTGTACATTGATCTGGTATCCTCAAAATTTGCTACTGGCTGTTACATGTGCATCAGAATTATTAGATGGCCATTTGAGAAACAACATTAATAGTTAAAAATACTAAAAGTGAAGATCTAACATATAATCATAAAGCTCACCAGTATGAAGTTTTCTGCATATCCCATGTCATTAAGTTGGTTATACTTCTTATATAGAAATCGTTTATTTGTAACATGCAAAAGCATAACAGATTCTCTGATAAGATACAAAATAAGTAACCCTGGTAGTAATGCAAAAAGAACTTTGAAGAAATAATAGCTTTGCCGCTTTTGAAGGAGATCAACTTCAACACCCGAACTAGAGATGCTCTCAAACAAGTATGGATCAAGTGGAATATCAACCTACACAAAATATATATTCACTGAGAATAAATTTGGCTGCCAAACATATAATAATAAAGTACTGATTACATCATCTAATTATGCATTAAGATTAAGAAAGCATTCAGCCAGACTTACAATATACTCTAGAGGAAAGCCTTCTTTCATGGTCACATATATTCTTTTAAGGTCCTCGGTGAAGACAACAGAAGCAACCTGTTTAAACCAACCCAATGTAACTGAAACATTCACCAGAGACTAAATGACTACCAATTCTTGGAAGGAAGACATTGTTAATGTCCTCAAAAGCCATGTATAAGTCTCTATTAGCCAAACCTTCCTATTGAATGATTTACTTCAGTAAACATATCAAATCGCCAAGAAAATATTCTAGAATCAAACACAAATGGAATAAAGACCAGAAATAAAGTAACTGATGGATAAAGATCAGACAAATAAAGTATCTCTAAGTTCATTTATCTTCCTATTTGCAATAAGTGAGATAAAGGAATTAGAGAAAGCCAAAATCATACCTCAGAACAATCAAGCTTATCGAGAAAATACGTGTAGGGCAACTTTGGACGATAATACCACCACCTCTTAGAAATCCAAAGTGCTCTGCTCCTGGAAGAATTTGATGTCCTCTCCGCAACTTCCTTACGCAAACTCCTTTCAACTTCTTGCATATCAAAATCAACTACATACTTGGCACTAAGGGAATCCATTTGCTCAGCAAGTTTTTCCTTTTGCAGAATTTCTTTCCATTTTCTTAGTCTTTCCCTCCATGTTGCACCTTCGTATCCATCCACTGAAGTGACAATAGCACCTTCTTGAAAAAATAAAGAAATGTAGAAAATATGTGAATGTTAGAAAACATATACTCACTAGTTTGGAGTATGTGTAATGAGTGTTTAATATTCATAGGTAGAATGTAGAAAAAAGATTAAAAAATATTATTTAGGGTGACATGATCTAAGCATTTATTTTAACAATTTTTGTTTTTGAATGTGGACACATCAAGGTGATAAAACCCAATTACAATTTTAATGAAGATGATACTATAGCTATTGAACAAAAAAAAAATCAAACTGAAATTTAGGTATATTAAATGTAAATAAAATAAAGCAATGATTTTTTTATATTGTAAAAGAAAGTGATGACTTTGGAGGAGAGGAGAATAAGAGATGAGACAACTATAGTTAAGTTAAGACAACTGATGCAAAAATATATATATATAAAGAGAAGAAGGATTTTTGCATATTATTTTTATAGATTTCAAGAAGTTTATGATAGAATTGCTAGATAACTATTAAGGTGGGTTTTGATCTACAAGGAACATGTAGTCATTATATTGATGTAATAAAAATAGGTCTGATAATGTTGTTGCTAGAGGTAAATCTACTAGCAGTGTGATAATTGATTTTTCTATTGTTCTGGGTTTATATCAAAGGTCAACTTTAAATCCTTATCTTTTTTTGCCGTTGGTACTAGATGAACTAGCCAAAGTCATCCATTGGGATTGTATTAATAGACAAGAGTGTGATTATATTAGATTGGATGGATAAATTATGAAGAAAAACAGAGGAAACTAACAGTTTCCAGCATGCAAACAAATGTTTTTAATATGAAAATGTAGTTCCAATAACAAGAAAACAATCAATAAAATTGTCATATGGTTTTAATAACAAGAAAAATAATTGATAAGAATAGATAAGATGAAAAAACATAAATTGAGTTTTAGATATCTATTATTCAACAAGGAAATCAATCAAAGAAATTATTAATCGGACAAAGAATGGGCATCAGAAATGGAGAGAGCCTTCTAAAGCCTTGTGTTCCCCTTAGGCTAAAAGAAAATTTTTATAACAATCTGGTATGACCAACAACTATTTTTTGAACTAGTGTTAGATTGTTAGGAAACAAACATGAACAAAAAGTTAATGTAGCATAGGTGAGAAAGTTAAAATGGATGTATGAAGTTATTGAAAGGCATAAATTAAAAAATATTGATAGAAGTGTGACTCAAATAGATGATAAGTAAGGGAAAATAAGTTGATATGATATGGATATGTTGAATGACCAATAGAGTCTAAAATTAAAAGAGATGGATATATTAGAGTAGAATGTGTAAGTGGTAGAGGAATACTAAAGAAAATATAGTCAATTCAATAAAAGAAATGAGATAACTAAAGTATATATTTGTAATCTTGCATATCACTCAGTGAAGTCATATAATTCATGTTTCCAAATAATTTAAAAAAACAATTTCATCACTCAACTAATAAAGAAAATCAGTTTTAGATTTACATTTTCGTTATAGGCAATACTTGCCAAGATTCTTCAAACTCTACAAAAAATTGAATCAAGTTTTGTTTTTTGAATTGGTAGAAGCTTAAGGTAAGATGTCATATGTAGAATAACATTTTGAGCATTGTAGTTCAGCACTTTTATCTAAAAATTTGTATCAAATGAAATACTTTCCTTTTACAGATTCCTTTTGTTGAAAATAGGACATTTATGGTTGAGGGATTTTACTCGACAGGATGCAAGGATTGAATTGCCTAATCATTAAATACCTAAACCACCAAAATCAAGTCATGAAAGATTATACGTGCAAAAGTAAAATGAAATCAACCTGGGATACCCAAGTTTTCTTTCAAGCTTTTCTTATCTTCAAGGCTCAAGGTTTTCTCTCTATCAATGATCTTAGATAATGCATCTTCAGGAGGTTCAGGATCCTCGTCCCATGCATCTTCTCCAACATAAGACTTATCTTGAATAAGTTGGCCGCTTGATCCTTCAATAAACTTCATTATTTTTAATCCTTTAGGCGTTGCCTTCCTCCACATGCCCTTCTTAAATCTGCAAAATAGATGATAAGAAAGCTGCCGACAATGAAAAAGACAGATTCCATCTATATAAAACCGACAAATCAACTGCACATCTCAGTATCATAACGGGGAGATTATGGAACAAGGATAAAAGAAGAAGTAAATTAAAATTTAGAAAATGCATATTAAATATCTTGAGAAATTTTAATGAAATAAAGTATGCAAATGAATGAACATCCTTGTTTTAGTTCCAACAGTAAAACTATATTGATACAAAAGTATTCAATTTACCTATGAATTAATTGATTCTAAAGAATAAGAATACAATGATTTATCTTGTGTTCATTGTATTACACTATAGTGGTGTGTTCCTTCATATTCCAAAATAGTGTTATGTAAAATATTGAACAAAATCACCTGAACATAGAGCAGAGTTCCAGATAGTGTAGAGATTACACATAAGGTTTCACAACCAAAACATTTCAAGCCGTGTGATGCAAAGAGAAAATTATACCAATGATAGATGATAAATAATATTTTGAAATCAATGTGGACAAGTAAAATAACCTACATACAAACATGTTGACAATTAAACATTTCAAATTTCTGAAATTGCAGACCTTGTTTCACATTCTTATATAAAAATCCCCTGAGGTAGTAGTGGTGAAACTAAAATAAGATTAAATTTAGAGTCAAGATAGTCTGACATTAATCTAGAAAGGCATTGGAAGCAAAAGAGAAATACAGTAAGAAAAAGCCAAAACATTGTTCACATACCTCCTAACATTAGCTGGAGAGGGTTCAGGAATCAAAGCTTCCATGTAGGCTTCAGTTAATTCTCTCTTACTTTGATGGTTGATATGACTAGTTAAAGCCACATAGAACTTACGGCAAGAAATTGAAACAGTAATAACATACAAAAGAAGCACTCCAATGCGTCTTGGTTCCCACTTCTTAATGTCCTAGTGGCAACAACCAGGACTTGTAATTTCACAAATTAACCAAAGAATGTAAATATTAGTGAAGTGACTTCAGCTATTAGTAATGATTTAAGGCATGAAATTGAGAATAGGAAGGCAGATAGTTAGCAAGAATGAGGGAATGGCAAATACTGGGCATAATTCAGCTAATTGTATTTCTGTAATTTAATTATATTAGGATTCACAACACCCATCATAAAGTATATAACACAAAGCATAAAAGGGAAATGAGCACATTCGGTTGACTGAGTGGTCAATAATTCTCTAAATTTATTCAACTGTAAGCATTGGGTTAGCAGATTAGGTTCCTGACTACTTAGGGCTTCAGTTAATTATCATCAATAATCTGTAGGTAATCTACAACTTATTGAATCACTGGAATGAAAAAGTGGAATTAGTGATGAATATTGACATGTTGGAAGAAAAATTAACCCAATGGTGACCTTGGTCTGAAAAGGCCAAAGAACTTTGTGTAATTTTAGCTTTTGAGATTCTAATTCCCATGAAGATGTTCAAGAAGGTTCTTTGAATGTAATCCAAAGCATTAGGCTTTCAGTCAGAACGTTCAAGAAGCTACCCTTAGCACTAACCTTAAATGGGATTTCATGAAATTATAATTCCCAAGTAACAGTATCTTAGATGGGAATACAAAAACTACTATGATGATGAGTTCTTCAGTATACATGTATGCAGAGATTTAGATCATTCTTACCATCTGACCTTTATAACTATATATCTATCAGTTTGATGGATTTATATCAGTAATGAAAATGATTATTATAGTTATTATTATGTGGTATACAGTGTATTTTTGCAACAACATGCCTATTTTAAAATATTTTCCATAATTTAAATAAATACAGTTATTTATACTCTGGTGATTCGCCAAACAAAAATTTTACAAATTGATCACACAACAGATCCGTAGTTCTTGGCCTTGAATGACATTAAATTTTCAGAATGTTGTCAATTATTAAATCTAGGTTATAATTGATTTGAAAGAAATGTCCTAACATTATGCAACTTATGGTCAATAAACGACATTAGAATGCATTGAAAAACTTAGCTATTTTGACCAACTTATGTGGTAGTTGTGCCTGTAATGAAACTAGCGCAGAAAAGGCAGAGAGGGAAAACAAACTTCACAATAACCAACAATTTTATTAAAGCTAAGGATCAAATAGGGATTAAGGTCTCTTTTAAATGCCCCAACAATGACTAAACTTGGAAATAAATAACTCAACTCTTACAAACTTGGTAAATACTCCCTAAAATAAATTATTTCGCTAAACAAGGATTAAGTTAATCAAATTTTCTATGCTAATCAGAATAATTCTAAAACTATTGTAACACCATCTTAGTTTTAACCTTCACCACAAGTGTCATAAAATTTGAGCACCTCAAAAATGAGTACCCCACTTGTCCTTACTTTGGAACAATCTTTCAAGAAATACAAGAAGAGAGCCATCACAAATCGGTTAAACAATGATCAAGGTAAGCAACCTTTTTAAATGTACATGAATATGTATTCACTGAACCTCACTTAGCGACTTTTGTTTAGAGTATTAGATTAATAGGGTAATTGGTTTAATGAGCTAAGTCCCACATTGGTATTTTAAGTTTAGCATTATATCTAGAGTCCTATATATTAATATAATGGTTATCACAATAATGAAATGTAAAATTATCTTTTCCAATATTCTACATGGCATCTAAGCCTCCCTTAGTCCCTTTTAAGGTTAGGATTTCCAAAGAGGTATTCCCCTTAGGGAAGGGTCATCAGCCTCACTTATCCTTTCAATCCTTTCTCTCCTCTCTCTCATAATGCCCTCTACATGAGACTCAAAGTTGTTACATCCACAAAGCCTAATGCTTATCAAGCACTCCTTCCATCCACAAAACCTAACGCTTAGCCAAAGCCTCGCAAGTGGAGGAGAGGACCCCTTACCAAATATAATTTAATCCCTGCAATTATTGCCTTCAAGAGGGAAGTTCATACATCCAATTAGACCAAATCCAAATTAGCAAATCGATCCCCATTGCTAGTATTGACATGGTCTCCACTTGATCTCCGATGTCCATGGACATCTTCATGTCCACATGCATCTCTAGAGTCATCCATGCTTATGCAAGTAACCATTGTAGTTGTTCAGTGGAAGCATTGGCAGACCCATTACCTATAGATCCGCAAATCAAAAGAAAGTGTCTCCTTATGAAGATTAGCAACGTGAAATCAGACAAAGGGAGCACCGCCACTCCCAACCTCTACTCACAATGAGACTGTCAGCCTCCTACTAGGGTTTCTAGATTTTTAACATGCGTGCTCCAATAACACTATGCGAGTATTATATTTTCATTTTATTATTATTGTGTCTAGTCATGCTTTAATTATGAAAGCTTTTCTAATTTATATGACATACTAGAAATAAATAGTATTTAGTTCCAGCTTGTGTGGGTGCTAAGAGTATTAGATCAACAGTTATAACTGATTTAGTGATTATTATTGATTAAGACAATGTACAAGAAATCTCCCCATGAGATTAGATCATTTATGGGATGGCACAGCCTTCCAAATACACACCAATGCCTCTGTTGAAAGGGCTTTAATCCCACCTTGATAATAAGTTGGGAACACAAAGGTCAGCCTTCAAGGTACTTTTAGAAAAGGTCAGAACACAAAGCAAGATTCAACAAACTGCAAATAATGCCCTCAACAGATGCAATTTGATGAGACAGGTTTAATCTAATATTGAGAAGGAGTGGAGAGCCTCAAGGCGTTGTAAAGTTCAACAAGATTGTCCATCCTTTCAGGATCCCTTTGAGAAATGGCAAAACCATAAGGACCACCACATCAGTAGTGGACAATAATCTGGATCAAAGTTTAAAATGCCCTACTTACCAATAAACACCTATAGCGACCATCTCTTGTGAATGCCGGATGTATGGGACCATCAGAAATTGTATGCTGCTAGGCCACCTAGAACTCAGCAAGGTTCCATCCTTTGAGGAGCCTTTTTAGAAACAGCAAAACAATAGAATCTCACACCCGAAGTAGGTAGATTAAATGTAAATGCCTTCATCAGCAATAAGCACCCGTCCCGAACATCATTTTTTTTGGATGACGGATATGTAGGACTATTGGAAAGCGTATAATACTTAGCCACCTAACCATATCAAAACTCTCGTTTGTTAAATCTTTTGAACGACTGTAACAGAGTAAAATTCATGAACTCAAACAAGCTTGTGTAATAGTTACTCAGAAGGACAACCTACGTTCAACACAGCAGTAGAACAACTCACACAAATCACACGGAGAAAAAGATGAAGATTAGTCCACTTAAATGTAACCCTACTGTGCAAGATTACTGTTTTAGCTAGAAAGAAGGGAATCGCGATAGATCAATCTCGCATAGATTCAAGTTAAGAGAGACGTGCCTTCCAATTCTCCCACTTGTTCCACTCCAGAAACAAAGGCACCGACTCCAGCCGCAGTCTATCGACCGCAATTCGTCCCCTATTAACTGCATCGCGCGCTCGCTCGACCAGCTCGCCGGTCTTGGCGCCATCAATGTCGATCCCGGTCTCTTTCCTGAGGCGCTCCGCGAAGCTGGTCACGAAATGCGCGGAACCACGGCGGAGGGAGCCGGAGAAGTTCTCCCAGGTGAACTGTGTCGATCCGTCTCCTGTGCTCGAGGAGGCGGCTCGAATAAAGGTAATCCTCGAGGAGTGGCGCCTTCTGGAGCAGCAGCGTGCGGGAGGGGAAGGGAAGGACCGGAGACGAAAGAGACGAGGGTCGGTGAGCGGAGGAGAGGAGTGAGGGAGGGGGATTTGCAGTGAATGGGCTGCCTGGGAGCCCATTCGAGATTCGGAGCGCCAGAAGGGGTTTGGGATGGGCGCAGGATAGGGAAGAGGGTTTTATATAGATACCTGAAATTACTTATATATCCTTACCGTGTAACATTTTAGGAGTGATCGATGGGCCCATTTGAAATATATATATATATATATATAAATTCATTACAATTAAATTTTGAATTCTATATGCATTTCAAGAAAATAAAATTATAAGTTTATAAGATAGAATATATCTCTATTAATACAAAATATTTTAGATATAATTCAAAAATAAAATCACAATACTTAGTTCTAAAATGAATAATATATAAAATTATAAAAATTTATATTTAAAGTGGATAATATCATACTATTATAGAAACATATGAATTTCATTAGTCCTAACATCTTAATCCTTTTATTTTGTTTGGTTTAACTTTGGTTTATTTTATCTCAAAT
Source organism: Curcuma longa (assembly GCF_044706935.1). Lineage (NCBI taxonomy): Eukaryota > Viridiplantae > Streptophyta > Magnoliopsida > Zingiberales > Zingiberaceae > Curcuma > Curcuma longa. The sequence goes on from NC_133877.1 coordinate 1,892,319, forward strand.
CTTTGACCAAATGTTAATAATGGAAAGAATAAATCATCATAGTAGTTTTCCAAAAGCCTCGCCTTCTATTTCATCCAACCTTTCTGTCCTTCATCTTAAGTCCAATAAGCAACCAATAAATTTGTTTTCTTTATTTTTAGTAAATTTAATCATCTAATAATAGTAGCAATATTATTTCATAATCTACTATTCTTAGTTTTTCATTATTTCAACACTAATATTACTATTGTTTCAAATTTTTTTTATATATCTTAAGTTTTCAATTATTCGAATTAATTAATCCTGGAGTGTGGTTGACTAGGTCCCACAAAAGATTTTCATTGATTTTCATAATAAATTCGGATAGCCCTCGTATTATTAGATACTAATCCCTAGATCTTCACAATTCACTTCTCGCTAAAATTAGTCGTGCTTTATCAGGTACTATGACCCATAAGAGGATCCATACTTTTTTACAATTCAAATATTCAACCATATATGGCTTGGCCCATGCTTTTCCATCAACCACAGCCCGACTCATATGCGTTCTATGTTTTTTCCACCAAAGAGCATAATCTTACATCAATTGAGATTCAACTATGATACTCTAGTAGCCCCTATGTATCTTAATTTATTGTTGCACCATACCTCAGGCAGCATTGTTCCTACTCTTCATTGCATCAAATGTTATTGTTTACTATGATATTGGTCAAGTAAGGGTTTGATTGCCGAGCAATCCATATCAACGAAACATTCACCTTGTTTCATTGATTGAGGAATTTTTATAAGGTTGGATCATCTAGTTTATTCGATAGTAAATTATAATATATCAAGGTACTGTGATCAACATTCGATAGTAATAGATGTCAAATATCGTATTTGGAGATAATGAAAGGCAGTCGACGATGATGAAGTATGAAAGAGGAGGAGAGAACATGTCACGACGACGAAAGCAAGTATTATCATCAACTCCTCTAACTATAATATCTGGATTCCTTGGCTACACAATTACTTGAAGCTGAATTATTTTGATAATAATATTTTTTTAGAGAATTTCAATAAAAAAGATGCTCTTCGAAATCATTTGGTAAGCGAACCATTGAGAAAGATTATAATTAATCCGATGAAATTCACACTTGAATCAGCAACACAAACATATACAAGGAACTTTTCTACTGAGAAAAAATGATTGAGTATTGGGATTGGTTTAAAATAATGAAGCTTCTCCTCGTCCTGCTACATTCCCCAATTGCCTGTCGGAAACGGAAAGCTAAATTCTTTCCCACACCAGACGAAACACTACAGTCTCCAGAGAATCCAAAGGAAGTTAGTTATCTGAACTTCCTAAAGCTTGATTTGAAAAAGAGAAGACACAACAAATGTTTCTCTTTCTTAAGTCGAATTTTAAAATTTTATCAGAAACTATATTTCAATTTTTTTTTCCAAATAAAAATAAATTCGGAACAAAAAGCAGTACTCTAATTACGAGCCATTAATGTCTGCTTCTCGAGGTAGCAGGGCAGACATGGCCTCCACATCCCAAGCCTTCACGCAATCGAACCTGAACACAAGTGTTCATACTGCTTCATTTTATTATCCCAAAATCTTACTGCAGCTCGCACGTCTCTCTGTAGATTCTTGGGAGCTCCACATCAGCGATCTCCAGGTGTTCCACCTCCATTGATTCGTCCACGGGACTGACGAAGGCGAGGGCCCGAGGCGGGCGCCTCGGTGTTGCGCTCGCAGCGGCGCCCCCGTCGCTTTCGCTGTTGGCATGGATGGCCCGGCGCTTTTACGACGACTGTGCGGGCGGTGGGGGATCGTCTTGTAGTGGGGCAGAGGAGGTATGGATGGATACACAGCGTCCACCACGTCGTGAAGGAGAGCCGCCTCTGTCGACAGCCATGGCGCCACGTCCCTTCCCCACTATCATCCCTCGCTCGCAGGAAGCCCAGCAGAAAAATTAATTTCTTTTTGCCTTTTGGAACGAAAGTGTTTGTGAGAGAACGAAGGTGGGTTGGATCCGCGCAATATATCAATGGCAGGAAGCAACGAGCTGCTTCTCTCTCGCTGAACTAGTGCGCGTGCGGCCACTTTTTCCACCGCCATTTATACTGATCTCTCCGCCCCTCTGGATCGGAGATGTTGAGTGATCCCAGGCAGGCCCGCAGCGGCGCCGCCGACCATGAAAACACCACCGCCGGAGACACCGCCGAGTTCCGCGACATCCACGCGTTAGGCTCTGCGAACTCGCACCCGAGCCGCGGTCGCCGCGGGGACCACTGGGAGGGCGGCAGCGTCCGCTCGTCGGCTTCCCTATCCGTCGGGAGTGTCGACGGAGCCAGCGAGGGCGGATTCACTAGTATGAGCAGGGAATTCAACGCCTTGGTGGTTGCTGGCTCCAACTTGCAGCAGCAGCAGAACGATGGCGGCGGCGGAGCCGCTGCCGACGAGCAGCTTACGCGCATCGGTGAGGATGAGCTGGAGGAGACCAATCCGTTGGCGATCGTCCCCGACAATAACCCCTTCCCCTCCCCACGCCGCCCACCAACCGTCGGCGGCGGCGAGTCTTCATCTACCGCGGTCGACGGGGTCCCAGTGCACGTGGTGAAGAAGGAGGAGGCGGAGTCGAAGATCGCGGCTTGGCAGATCGCGGAGGTCGCGAAGATCAACAACAGGTTCAAGCGCGAGGAAGTGACCATCAACGGGTGGGAGAGCGACCAGGTAGAGAAAGCCACGATGTGGTTGAAGAAAGTCGAGGTGCTCGATTCTATTCCATAAAAAAAAACCGATTGTTTCTCAATCAAAGATCGATCTTTTCCCAGTAATTTGATTTTTGTCGGAATGGAGCAGCGGAAGCTGGACGAACAGCGGGCGAAGGCGACGGAGAAGATGCAGAACGACGTGGCGAAGGCGCACCAGAAGGCGGCGGAAAAGCGGGCGTCGGCGGAGTCGAAGAGGGGAACCAAGGTTGCCAAGGTGCTGGAGCTCGCCAATTTCATGAGAGCCGTGGGTAGAGCTCCATCGAAGCGCTCCTTCTTCTAGACCATGGCTAAAACCAACCTGGATTAAATTTCTGAACTCACTGCGCGTGAATCTCTTTTCAAAATTTTCAAACTATTTTGAATTCGAACAGTGTGATCATATTATGTATATTTGCATGGAGATCGATGAACAGTCTCAGATTTGTAAGTTGGGAGGTTGAATTGTCCTGTAATAATAAATTACCATAAACTTGTATTGTTGCGAAAACGATATCGATGATGTTTGCTTATTGTTTTGGTTGTGTTTGTAATCGTGAGCATCTTTCTCTTTTAAATTAAAGAAAGAGACCCCAGCGAGGAGATGAACTTCAGCGAAGCAGAAACGCTCGCACTGTACAAAAGTAGGCATTTAGTTTGTCTCGAATGTGATAAAGATGGCCATTAAGAAAGAAGGAAAGCGAAACAAGATCACTAATTTATGCGACAGAGATGGTGGTTGTCCAAGCAATTCTGATTAAAGGAGAAAGGTCAATTATTGTCCTCGATTGCCGGTTAGGAGATCTAAAAGAGGGAGAAAGACAAGTCGATCAAGGATTAGAGGTTCTCTTGGGAAAGAGAAGCAAGAGATAGACAGTTGGGCAAGCAAAGCCATTCAGGGCTACGATACAACTGATGGATTTATATATATATTTTTCCTCAAATATTTAAGGATCAAATTTAAACAATTTTTATCAAATTAACTTTTTTATGAATTAAAGATAATCTTTTTTAATGAGCGATTGAACCTTTGCCCACTTTTATAAGTATTGAGGAATATTAATTAGCCTACGCCGTGACCAACTGTAGTTTCTCGATTTAACTCCTCACAAATGATCGTGGGGCCGATTCTTATAGCCGCTAAGGTGACGGATTCTATCTTTTTTACAGAAAAGGAATATTAACTAGCACTGATTGTAATATTAAAATATTCAAAAGAATAATTTATTTGAAGAGGATTAAAATTTGAATTATAATAAGGAGGAATATTTTAGATATTTAACTTATACATAAGTTATATTTTGAATTTAAATTGCTCAAATACTTTAGAAGATGATGATAATGATGATGAAATCAACTCTTACAAATATTAAAAAAAAATAAGATTTAAATTTTAACTAAAATAACTATTTTAAAAAATAACTTTTAAATATGTATAAATTATATTTTAAATTTATCATATGAATAGCAAAAGGTTAAAAAGCTATATGCATCTACCTATTCTTCTGAAATTCAGAAACTTTATAATTTGTCGAAAATTGGAATTTGTAATCTTTCGTGTATTTAGTTAATCTCTTTGTAGATCCCATTTTTCATTCCAAAAAGAAGAAATTCAAATAAAGGCCTACTTTTTATATTAATTTTGAATTTTTATATATCGGGACCGTTATAAAACAATTTTGTCGTTTTGTTTCACTTAAACGCGATGGCTTAACAACACACAAAGAGACATATTAAATCGGCGATTAAAACGGAGACATAAAACGGCGTTCCGTACTTTCACTAGTAGACGATGCACATAATAACCGTTCCATCCTCGTACTGTTACACCAGCCATGGCAAATCAACGACGAGTACGAAGGCGAAATCAGATCAACGGGCTCACTTGCCGGGGACGAAGTTGGTGGCGTACGCCCAGGCGTTGTCGGCGACTGGGTCGGCGAGGTGGTCGGACAGGTTCTCGATCGGCCCCTTCCCCGTCACGATCGCCTGCACGAAGAAGCCCAAACATGGAGAACATCGCCAGCCTCCCGTTCTTGATCTCCTTCACCTTCAGCTCCGCGAAGGCGTCGGGGTCGTCGGCGAGCCCCAGCGGGTCGAAGGCGCCGCCGGGGTAGATGGCGTCGAGGCCCTCCCCCAGCGGGCCGCCACCCACGCGGTATCCCTCCACCAACCCCATCAGCACCACCTGCGAGGCCCAGATCGCGAGAATGCTCTGGGCGTGCACCAAATTAGGGTTTCCAAGGTAGTCCAGCCCGCCCTCCGAGAAGATCTGCGCCCCAGGACCACCGCCTCCCCGAACTTGACCCCGTTCTTGGCGAGGATCTCCGGGAAGACGCAGCCGAGGGCGCCCATCATGGCCCACCGGCAGTGGATCACCTCCAGCTCGCGGTTCTTGGCGAAGGTCTCTGGGTCGGCGGAGAGGCCAGCGGTGTCCCAGCCGTAGTCGCCGGGGAACTCCTCTTTCAGGTACGACGAGGGGGTCTGCTCCGAGAACGGGCCCAAGTACTTGGGCCGGTCCGGCCCATACCTTCATTTACAAATTTAATCACATATTTTCAGATATATTTTTCGACATTACGTAAATAATTAGAAATTAGAAAATTAGATACCGGATGCTTTTGGGAACACTGGCGACGGTGCGGCGCATGTAGAATCATCCCTTGTCGGCGACGCCGGCCTTGCGCGCGAGCTCGCTTTGTTGCGGGAGCACAGTCTGGCCGGCGAACGCCGAGTGCTGCACCGCCGATGTAGCCATGAATTTACTGCTCGAGCTGGACTTGGGTGGAGTTTTAGTTGATAGTTAACGACGGGAGAGCGACTCTGAGACAGGGGAGGTGATGGCTCGATTAATATGGAGCGGAGGAAGGGATGTAGTGGGCGATGAGGAGGCCACGTGAGTGTAAGGCCATTTGTGATAATCCAGTTTGGATGATTTGTCTTAGGATAGGCCTATTAGGGAATGGCACGTTGGAAGTTTGATACGATTGACGGGGTCATAGATGCTAAGTTGCTTAGAAAAGATCTGGGCAGAGAAATATGGGGAAATTAAGTTATTATTATTATTATTATTATTTCCTAGATCATCGCCTCCACAAACCACAAGTTATTAGCGGCTGATGATCTGACTAGTTCTCTAAAACAGAGTGAAACTTATAATGAAACAAAAGGTTGATTGAAGTGGTGAATTTCTTATGTGAAGCATGGAGTTGGAGTTAAAAAGAAGAAAAGAACTTGTTAAACATTAAATATTGTCAATTTGATTTATAATGCTTTTGTTATTATTTAATTTCTATCATATTTCCTTTCTAAATATAAGTTCTAAGACTATACATTCAGTCTAAATGAAAGAAATGAAATAGAAATAGGATTGAAATAAGTCCTTGGTAAATAAAATTGATTAAAAGTTGCTACTATAATTATTTTTTTAACTAAAAATATTTCTCATTCCAGAATATCCATGATTACAGGCAAAGCACTTTTATAAAACAATTTATAGTTGAATTTTTATCAAAATAAACTCTTTTGAATACAATAAAATATTAACATTTTATTCAAAATATTTAGAAGTTTAAAATGGATAAAAGCTTTGATTTTGAAGATGCAATCTGATTTATAAAATTTTAGTCATACCATAGAAAAATTTATTTCCCCCTTTCTTTAGAAAAAGAGAATGAGTTCACAAAATATTGGCCTTTCTGTGAGAACAATTGACACTTCAACAGACACAAGTCCCTATCATTAATTACCCTAGAGAATTAGAGAATCTTTGATTAAAGAGTTCAGATAGTATCAAGCATGCATAACATTTATAAAGGTTAATGAGCTTGAGTGGACAGGTTGTGAAGGATATTTTTACAAATTTGAAAGAGGATCTGTGAACATCAAAAGACTTTCTTAAAGGCTAATGATTTGTTGAACATAGATAGAGGTTGTCAAGACTTGTAGCAGTTCTAGATCAAGATGAGCAATAGTGAAGGATGATCAAGCCTAAGATTTAAGTCAACATAAACAAACGTCTATTTAGAGATTTGAGATTTGAAAGAGTTCTAGCAAAAGCTAAAAATTCATCGTAAAAAATTTGAAATATTGGTGAACATAGAAAGAGGTCATGAGGCGTGAGATTTGAAAGAGCATCAACGAGGGCCAAAGGACCATCCAAAAATTTAAAATTCGAGTAAATATAAATTGAGGTCATCGAGACGCATTTAGAGGTTTGGATTTGAATAAGAATCAACTAAGTCCTATGCGCTATCATGAAAACTCAAAATTTGAATGAACATTAATATATGCCTTAAATATGTTGTTAAATGTTCAAGATTTAAATAAGTATCAACGAAGACTGAAGGACCATTAAAGAAATTCAAATTTTGAATGACCATGAGCAAAGGCCATCAAGACATGCTCATACATTTGATCCCTAAGGTGAACATAAGTAGAGACCATCAAAACATGCTTAGAGGTCCAAAGTATTTGAAAGCTTGACTTGAAGTTGTTTGAATTTGGTATAGGAAAAGTTGAAAGATTTGTATTTGATTTGAATTTGACTTGGAGAGACTCAAAGTTTAATGGAAAGTTGCTAGAATTTTATTTTGGAGAAATTTGAGTTGACTTATATTTGATTTGATCAATTCTAATGTTGACTTGGAGTTGACTTGAAAGAGCCCTTATGCAGGGATATTTTGATAATTTGCCATGGCCAAAGTTTACTTAATCAAATTTGAGTAAAAAATCATTGACATATGTAGAGAATAAGATTCTGAGTTTCTAGGTGATCAGAATTAGTCCTGTTTAAAGGAATTTTAAAATACTTCAATCGAAAGAGCATGTTAGGATTTTTGACATGATTTTAGTATAACGACATGTTCGATACTTCCTCTTGGTGTGGCTACTATATATGAAAAATTATGTGGTGACAATTAAGCATGTTTTTCTTGATCGTGTCATGCAATACATGATTAAAAAACAAAGAGTGCCCATTTGAACATCTTGAATGTTGAAGAAATTTAAATGAGTAGACAAGAAACACGTGTTATACATAGCAAATCCTAAGCGACTTGTTTCATTGCTAGTTGCATTTTTTCTGAATTGAAAAGTTTAATCAGGCTAGCAATCTGAGTCACCCATTTGCTCAGATTGATTGAACATTTTGCAGAACTATAAAAGATAGATTTTTCTTCATTGCAGATGATAGCGATTTAATTCAGGCTCAGTAGCTATCGCTAAAGGTGGCAAGACATTAATGAATTGAAATCTCAACAAAAGCATCTTCTACATGACTAGTTCTAATCAAATTTGTGATCAAAATTTTTTACTTTAACTTTGGCATGATTTCAGAAGATGAGATTATTTTCCTTTTTAATGATGGAGATTTAGTTTGAAATTCCAATGCCATAATATCGAAATTGCTTGTTACTGCTACAGCCAATAGTTAGATATATCTAAGATTTTGATCCTGTATCATAGCCATCCAAAATATAAAAACAGTGTTGTTTTTTCACTATGAATCCATAATGCTTTGTGTGGGTCATAAATTGGTTGCTGTTCTAAGTTTCATCATGATTATGGTGTTGTCATATTTGAATGAAAACCATTTCTCATCCAACCCACAATCTTCTTTTCCATCACATCACTAGAAGGAAGCTGATTGACATGCAATTAGGACCACAACCCTGAACAAATTGAAAACCTTAATTATTACTTGAAACTCATGATTGTGTTGACTGTAGATGTCCATCTTTTGCACAAACAACATCCACATGCTTGATAAGGTTTCGTTGTTGTTCTTACATTCTTCCATCATCTCGTTCTTCCTTCTTTACACATCAGTACAAATGAGTCGTAGGAGGTGGATGATGGTTCTATTCTACCAATTTCTTTTGTTGTATGCTGATGAAATCATTGACAAATGCAGGTGCTACACGGAAGGTAAAAAAAGTGGATAGATCAGTGAGAATACATCCAAAAAGCTCTTAATGTAATTGTTTATGGCTGCTTCATGACCACGATTATCGACTACAAAAAATACGAAAAAAATCTGTGTCTATAAAGAGACCCATTTCTCGTCCTCTTATAGCCTGGCTTCAGCCTTTCAGACTCAAAAAGCTTGGAAGAGATGGCAGAGCCGAAGGTACTCAATTTCCCATTCCTCTATTTTAGAAGTATTAATTTTGATCTTTCATTCTGCAATTGGACTTGTGTCTGCACATCAAACTGGAAATCTGGAGTTGTTCACAGGTCGTCACAGTCATCATAACGGTTAATTTGGAATGCCGCCACGATGCCGCAAAAATAAAGAGCACTCTGTGCAAGCTCGAGAGTGAGCACTGGATTACTCGTTTATAAGCTTATAATTAAACGCGATCTTACTCAGGGCTTACTACTCTTTCTGCTGTTGGATTTCGTGTGTTGTCAGGGTGCTTCAAGATCAATTCTATCATCTTTGATATTAAGAAGAACACGGTGACGGTCTCCGGCCCCTTCGATCCCCACCGCTTCATCTGCAAGCTCCGCTGCATGGCAGGCATGGTGATCAAAGACGTAGTAATCAAACCAGATCCTCCGCCGCCACCACCTCCGCCGCCTCCACCGCCGCCGCCGCCGCCACCACCACCACCACCACCGTGTCTGCCCTGCCCCAGCCCGATGTGGTGCTGCTGCTACCAGCCCTGTTACCAGCCGCCCCACGGTGGCTGCAGCTCCTGCGGCTACTTCCCCTGCCCCCCATGGCCTCCAGCCCCACAGCATCCCTGTGGCAGTCAACCCTGCTACAAAATCGTGTGCGAATACGGTCCTTTCTGCGGCTGCTCCCACAAGTAATTCATTAATTTGCGTAATTCCACGTAATTAATTAAGCAATAAATGTTGAATTCCCCGTGCAAAGCAATGGATGGTAATTTGTAAGCGAACTGCGAACCTTGAGGTTGATGAACGTCGACCATGGATGGCAATATTGTAACAAAAAGTTTCCGTCGTTCTTGTTGTTGTTTTTGTCTTGAAATACGTCTTCTCGTGCTTTTAATCACGTCGGAGCAAGTTCACCGGCGGGCGAGGCTCCGCTGTCTCGATCGACGTCGGAATCCGGGAACATGGCGGTTGGCCCGCGGTCGAGAAGCTTTGTATGCCACATGAGAGGGGAGCGGAGACGCGCGGATGGAGCCATGGAGGTGGGGTGACCTACTGTTGGTGACGACGAAGGGGAGATAACGAACCGGGTCCACGAGCTTCGGTTTGAGTGGCTGCGGGGTTGGGCTGGGATTTGGATTGGAATGTGGGCGAGGCGATGGAACACATACGAGTTTGTCGTTAAGCTTTGTATGGTCCAGTCACAATGCACCTTTCAGACTGAGAAAGCCGAACTGACTGATGGAGGGAGACAATATTTTTTAATAGATTTCTCCGAAGATATACTTAAATTATTTTTTCTTTAAATATCCTATTTTATTTTTTAATTTCTCAAATAAGCACCTTGACCAACCTCCATTTTAACAATTAGTTAACAATTGCATGATAGATAACAATTAGATAGACAACATATTAATCATATTAATATCTCAATCAAACCTAAATAATTTAATGGTTTTAACTAAAATATATAATTGACTATATTTCAGATTTAGTTTTAGTTCTTCTTAACTTAAAATCTCGTCCTTCTACATTTTCTTCAGATTTGGATTTAATTTAATTACACTCATCGAGTAGCATAATAACATGTGCAAATAAGAAGATCATCTGTTATTTACCTTTGTTGAAGTGAGAATGACGTTCGAATTTCAGAGTATATTTGTAGAAGAAGGTAAGATTTACCGTTGTGATCAATTACAGTTTCTTGATTTACTTTTTCACGGATGATCATGAGACCGACCGTATAGGACCGCTCGGGTAACGGATGAAGTTCGAGTTGATAAATTGTCTGATGATTTTGAACATACGTTCATGAAGTATTCATCTCCCTCCACTTCAATTCGAGCAACCGATGAATTCTACAAAAGAGAACGCACATGGAAATAAGGCTGGAGGGACAACTGGAATGTGTAATTCACATTAAAGACTTGCAGAATTAATCAGAATCCGTTTCAAACTGTCTAAAAAGGTCAAATGCATCCAGTTGATAAGAATAGGATCATCTCGAACAAACCACGGATCGAGAATAGAGGAACCAATCAGGTTTTGATCCACCCAGGCCATAATTACAAAGCAAAGATCGAGAATAGTGGAACCGCAATTGCGATAAGAAAGGAGATGACGATCACTGAGTGCAGGAACCTCACCTGAATTACGTCTGACAGCCACCTCCATGAGTGTTTCCGTCCTCTTCAACCGCCCTAGTGAGGTACACTTTGGGGAAATCCTCGGGGCCGAAGGTCATGGCTGCCATGATCCGCTCGACGTCAGCCTTACTGATGACGGTTCGTCGAACGGGGGGCCGATTGCGGAGGCGATCGCGACTGTAGTATCTGATGTCGAAGACGGTCTCGGGCTCGGAGGTGGGAATGCAGACCTTCTCCGGAGCGGTGGCGGGACAGAAGCTGCGGTACTCGGTGGCCTTGGGAAGGGCGGAGCGACATTCAAGGTCGGCGTAGGGACCTGTGATCTCCAACGGCTTCTTGACGTACTTCCGCAGCGATCGCCACACGGATCTGACGGCGGCCTGTACCATCGCCGGAGGAAACCAGATCGAGGCGATCGGGGGTTCTGAGAAAGAAAACAAGCTCCTACTCCAGAGAAGGCCGGGCCTGGTCTGAGCCCGAATGTCCTGGTTAGGCCCATTTAAACCCTAACCTATTTAAACGTCATCTTCAAGGCCGGACAATAGAGCATGTTTCTGAAAATCAGTTTCACGGTAAATTAGAAAGTTACAATTGTCACGATAAGGAGGATATTGATAAATCATATTAAATTTATATTTATCAATTTGTGTATTCTTCTGATAAGTAGTTTTATCTTTGTATATATATGTATTTTAATTTTAAATTCATATATGAATAGGATTCTTTCAAAATAAAAAATATAATGAAATTTAAATCATGTGCTTATTTTTTTATTAACCTATCGTATTGTACTTACTATAGGATGGGATAATAAGATGTGATGACGATGAATGTATTAGTTTTTGAGCAAGATGAGATGTGATGAATTTAAATCATATATATGTTTTTTTTATGATGGAAGTGATGAATATATTATTTTTGAACTATGCACTTGTTTTTAAATATTACTTTGTTGTTAAACATATGCTTTGTTTTTTAATATTACTTTGTTGATAAATGAGGCTTTGTTGTTGAATGCAGTTTTGTAGTTAGTGTGAGTGTTGAATGTATTAGTGGTTTGTGAACGTGGAATATGTTTCTGGATGGTTTGTAATGTAAATACTAATTTTGAATGTTAGATTAAAATTTGGATGTAAACATGTTAAATTAAAAAATTAAGGGGTGTGCTGTTAAAATTTTAACTAAATCTAGCGATCGAATTTTTTTCATCTATCGAATAAATTTGAAGCATAATCTATAATGTTGAAGATATTCATTTATATCATATTCGATTTTGATCTTTTTATTGTGTTTTAATATTGTATTATACCCGTGAGCACCTCAACCTCATATGGATGGTTGGACCACACCAACATGATACTAAAACACCCGGGCTCATAAATTGACTTAGTTTTTTGAACCTACCAGCGTAATGCTTTGTGGGGAGTCATAAATTGGTTGCTGTTCTAAGTTCATCATGATTATGGTAGTGTCTATGATTATTGGTTAAGAAGAAAAGCTATCAATGTAGTACTCATTTTAGTAAAAAAATAAAATTTATCATCCCAACGATTTTACACGGTCGGTTTCACGATCATCTGTAAAGAGGTAAATTGAGAAATTACAGTTGACCACGACGGAGGAGGACATAATTATCTCGATTTTGTTGAGATTCGACTCTTGCCCACTTTAGTAAATTTGTCTCGTTATAACCAATTCAATTATGTTTCGGGAGCTATCAATGTAGTTCTCATGCATCTTTGGACTTGTATTTGAATGAAAACCATTTCTCATCCAACCCACAATCTTCTTGTCCATCACATCACTAGAAGGAAGCTTGGACAAATTGAAAAATCTTAATTATTACTTGAAACTCATGATTCAGTATACACATCGTGTTCATTATAGTTTTGCACAAAACGACATCCATATGCTGGATAAGGTTTTCTTCTTCTTGCATTATTCTTCCATCATCTCGTTCTTCCTTCTTTACACATGCATCAGTACAGATGAGCTGTGGGAGGTGGATGGTGGTTCAATATAATTCTACCAATCTCTTTTGTCGTATGTTGATCAAATCATTGAAGCCAGGGCGGCTTTAGGCATAGGTATTAAGGCATGTGCTTAGGTCCCCAATTTTTATCGGGGTCCATTATTCTTTGGTTAAAGTTTCGGATTTCGTAAAGATATCGCTATGATTACAACAGATATTTAACATTTTAATTTTTTTAATTATATATGTTATTTTATATGATCTAATATATTTCTCTTCAATATCTCTTAAGACGTTCTTCTCTGGTCGGTAAGAATATGAATTAAAATTTTTTTTATCATAAGTCTGTGTCTATAAAAGAGAAGCATTTCCCATCATCCTCTTCTAACCTGGCTTCGGCTTCTCAGACTCAAATTAAAAGCTTGGAAGAGATGTCAGAGCCGAAGGTACCAGCTCGATTTCCCATTAAATTCCTCCATTTCATCAGTATTAATTTTGATCTTGCATTCTGAAACTGAACTTTGTGTTTGTCTGCACATCGATCAAACTGGAAACCTGGAGCTGTGCACAGGTCGCCACAGTCGTCATAACGGTGGATTTGAAATGCTGCGACAGCGCCAGAAAGATCAAGTGCGCCGTGTGCCAGCTCGAGAGTGAGCACTGGATTACTCGATCGATCGTTTATAAAGTTACAATTAAAATTAAACGTACGTACTCTTTCGCTGTTGGATTACTGTTGGATTAATCCGTGTGTTTGTTTTTAGTGTGCTACAAGATCAATTCTATCGTCTTCGATGAGAATAAGAGCACGGTGACGGTCTCCGGCCCCTTCGATCCCTACTGTTTCGTCTGCAAGCTCCGCTGCATGGCCGGCGACGTGATCAAAGACGTAGTAATCAAATCAGATCCTCCGCCGGAGACGAAGCCAGTGTGTGGGTGTGGGAAGCAAGTGTGTGGGAAGCCAGCAGTGTTGTGGTCGGTGTCCGGCCTTCCCCAGCCCGATGTGGCGGTGCTGGTACCAGGGTGGCTACGGCCCCTGGGGCTGGGGCAACTTCCCCTGCGGCCCCTGTGGCAGTTACCGCTGCTGCACAATCGTGTGCTGCAGCGAATACGGTCCTTCTCCTTCCTGCGGCTGCTCCAAGTCCTGCAAGTAATTTATATATTACTTTGCTTAATTCCACGTAATTAATTAAGTAATAATAAATGTTTAATTCCTCATGGAAGAAGCTTGAGGTTGACCGTTGATGAACGTCAACCTTAATTGGGTGGCAATATTATTGTAAGTTGTTGTTTGTGTTGAAATATGTCTTCTCGATCGTCTTTTTATCATGCGAGGCTTAATTCGCTGAGCCGACTTCCTGACTCATCAAGCTTCTCGAGTAGTTTGATCTATCGACTTCCTAAGCAATTTGATCTCTCTGAGTAAGATCGACTTTCTAATTTGCCGACTTATTGAGGCTAGTCCGACCTCTCGACATGCGAAGGAATACAGTAATTATCATAATGTGTGAAGGAGCATAATGATTACGATGAAACTCTACAGATGAATCCGGACTTTTTTCACGAGAAGTGTTCTCTTAGAGGTGTATTATTTGAGTTTCTCTCTCCGTATAAGACAAGAGGAAGGATGACGAATTTAGATATCGGAAAGATTTCTTCGGATAATCATCTGTGACTGTGAGTCAGCTCTATTACAACGTCATCGCTCACGATGTTACGTGACCTTTGCTGCTGCGTCATCGGCGAAATTTCTATTAATATTATCACATCGATGACGTTGACCCAACGGTCGATAGGCGACCCGCCGCCATTGACGACCGAGCAAGAGGAAATAAAGAACCGGGCCCACGAGGTTCGGTTTGGAGCTTGTCGGCTTGAGTTGGGATGGGATTTGGACTGGAGTGTCGGCGTCAGCGAGAAGATGGAACACTCCAACTACTACGTACGGTTTGTCGTTCGATTTCATGGGTCGGTCGCACGCACCTTTCAGTTGACGGAGGAAGACGATAGTGTTTTTGATAAATTCCTCCGAAGAGATGCTTTTAACTCTTTGTTTTTTTAAATATCCTATTTCCTTTTTTTAATTTCTCAAATAGAGCACCTCCCCTATTTTACATCTCCCATGCATGATATCTTTAGTACATGAGTTTTAGTACATGAAAGTTAATTGCTCCCAAGACGTAGTGACCTAATAATTCCAAGACACACATGATATTTAAGTAATGAGTCGATTTCGGTGATGATTTAGGATCGATCTCATCTACATCTAACATTTATGTACTTGCATGAACCTCCCTTCATATCCATAATCGACTTTAGGAGAATTGTTGAGGTAGCTGATCTATTTTTTTAGTACATGAGTTATTACTTCCAGGAGGACCGTTGAGATTTATTTTTTTATAGTACATGAATTAATTACTCTCATGACAAAGTGATTTGGATGATTTCTAAATGGGAACTATTATAATGAGGTCTAGAAATCTATTTTCAACAGGTATAAAATATCCTAATGATTGTCTTACCTTTTTTCATACAACGAATTATAAAATCACCATGAAAACAGCTCCACACAATCGATTCCACGACCATCTATGAGGAGGTAATCACCTTTGCTATAATTTAGTACATGCGTTAATTGAAAAAATTTACTACAATTGGTCTTAGCAAAATCAAAGAGAAGACTAGCAGTGAAATGGTCTTCCCAATGCTATAAAAATGTAACTCTACTCGACCAAATTAAAACTTTCAATTTGGATGGAAGCAGCATAAATAAGTTAAATTGGAAGGCAAGAGTCGATCATCATGGTCACATATAATGGATTATTCACTGCAGGTGCTGGGCGAAGAACATCCAGAAAGATAAGGCACTTCTCAGATTATTGGGACAGAAAAATATGGAGGATTGTCTAATTGCCTGGAATATTGAAAGGCAATAAATCAAGTTTCAAGTCACTTTTAACACCATACATCAAAAGAGCATATGAATATATTTTAATTAAATCAATTTTAAAATTAAAAAATAATCATGAAAAAAATTTTAATCACAAAAAAATTTAGACGGTCAAAATAATCATATTTTTAAATTATAACTCATAATATAATAATAATATTATATTATTTAAAAATCGATGATAATTTAAATCAAAATTGATAATCTTAAACAGATAATTAAGATTATCTAGCTCCCATTAAAACGTCCTCTTCGTGCACGAAGGCAGCCGTGCATGACTTTGGGAGCAGACCACCATGGCTGATGTCTCTGGAGATGCCAAACGAGCCCACGCCACCCACTCCTCCAGTGGATGGAGTGAAGTAGTTGGGCGTTGTGCCAGGCGTGCTCGATGATGATGTACTACTGCTTGATCGTGAGCCTGCAGCACTGGTTGAAGAAATGACATGTAAAGAGAAAAAAGAAATATACGACCAAAAGAACATGAGCAGCTTGCAATTGGGAAATACATTGAGAAACGGACAGTTTTCCACGCCAGAACTGAGAAAAATATACCTGAACACATTTTTATTTAAGCATACGGCGTTTCCTTTCAAAGCAAACATCAAGAAAATGCAAGCTGAAAAGGATGATAATACGTCAATTTATTTATCGACAACAAACGATTCCCATTATTCGAACTTGGACGACGCAGGTTTCTCTAAAAAGAGATGAACGATTCAGATTCTTTTCAAGGTACTAGGGCAGGTTTGATGTCCCAGATTGCCTTTGCGTACTCGCGAATCGTCCGGTCGCTGCTGAACTTGGAGGAGCCAGCTGTGTTCAAGATTGACATTTTTGTCCATCTCTGAAAAATTAAATGAAACAGCTTAGAACTATTAGCAAAACAGATATCACCTCGGGCTTTTCTATGGTATAATTTAATGTACTTAAAAACAATTAATTGTGCAAAGAAAAACGAGAAGCAAGAACAGAAGAAATTTTCAGCAAAACAGGCAGGCACATCATGTGGACTAAGCGTTGAGAATTGTTAGATTGATGATTAATTACCTTTTGATCACGGTATGCTTCGTCAACTTTCTCTTGGCATTCAAGGTAACTTGGAAAGTCCTCGCCAACAAGAAAATAATCTGCACGACCAAATCCTTCATTCCCTTCTAAGGATCCTATAAGCTCGTCGTAGTTAAACATTCCAAATACACCACTTCGGACAAATTCCTTCACCTCCTCAAATCGTGGGTCTGGAATAAACTATAAGCAGGGCGGGGCCAATAAACTTATTCAATTAGTCAAATATGGAAACATTTTAGTAGTTTACTAAAATAAAGAAGGCAAAAAGCAAAGTAACCCATATTTACTATTTAGATAAATACAAGTATAAAATGTTTATTTTTTTTGTTTTTTGGAAACCCAAATTTTTAGTTTTATAATATATTTTTGTATAGTAGATTTTATAAATCTTAATTTAATTTATACAAACCAAATTTATAGAAAAATATATTTAAAAAAGGTTATAAGGATGTGTGGGATCTCCTTTGAGAATTTGCAAAAAATTAGTGCCTCTGTGATATTAATCAAAACATGGGGCATTTTTTTTTTTGAATTTTCCTAATGAAGAAAATACTCATACCTTTCCCTCTGCTCTTTTTTCCCGTAAACCGGCAATTTCATGAGCATGAGCACCAAAGAGGAAGAAGTTATCTTCTCCGACTTCTTCCCTTATCTCGACATTGGCTCCATCCAGAGTTCCAATTATAATGCAGCCATTCATTGCAAACTTCATGTTGCTAGTTCCACTTGCCTCCATGCCAGCCGTGCTATGAAACAGAAAACAAGGTTGTGCCCAATTGAGTTCAAGAAAATTGACAGAATCGAATAATAAATGACATTAAATTAACGTCTCCAATTCAATGTCGCTCATAATCTCTGACTGTCGCAAATGAGATTAAAAAATCTTGTATATAATGGTTTGGAGCTCGTGGCAAGAGTAGAAAGATCACAACATGAAGCTTATTTACAAAATGTAGTGCACATGTCGCAAAGAAAACTGGATCATGGGAGCAGGAACTACCTGATATGTTGAGATAACTCACTGGCTGGTATGAGCTTCTCAGCAACGCTGACATTGTAGTCAGGAACAAAGACAACCTGGAAATAAAACCAGTGTATAATTTCCCCACAGTATAGAATTAATGGCAAAGGGAGACGCGATCAAGATTCAACCGACTGTTGCCTAAACATACCTTCAGTAAATCTCCAATATCTGGATCATGATTTATTGTGAACGCAACGTCTGTGATGAACTTAACTATTCTCTTAGCTTGAACATATGTAGCAAAAGCTTTCCCACCAAATATACAGACCCTAGGTGCGAAACTGGATAATCTCTCTTCTGCACTCATTTCTTTCATTTTCTTATAACGGTAGACAATTCCTAGGATATTCAATAGTTGACGCTTATATTCATGAATCCGCTTCACCTGATAAGAAATCAAGCAAGCCTTGTAATCTAAGGATTCAAAAAAAATTGAAATTACAGATTTTTTTTTTCATATGTATAACCTGAATATCAAACATAGAATTTGGGCTGACTATGTATCCTGTTTTCTCTTTTATAAATGAAGCAACTTTCATTTTGTTGTTTCTTTTAACCTGTCTCCATTCCAAATGGAGGTCCTCATTGTCAGCAAACTGTCAAGATTTGTATACATATGTTAGAGAATACAAAGAAAATGATAATGATAGTTAAAAAAGTTAATGTAAGGCCCTAGAAATAAGACAAAAATATATCAGACCATTTCTTAATTTTGCTATGATCCACCATGTGAAGGAAAAAAAACTATTTTCCTAAGAATTAATGATTGATGAATTTGTCCAAGTAGCTTGATATTAAAATGTAAAACAAGAACAAAGACAGATCTGAGAGTTTGCACTCTGCAGAACATGACAAGTTACCAAGAAGGGAACAGAAGGTTGAAGCAAAAAAGTTACAATAAGTACAGGTTGACTAAAGGTATTTTAGTTGATCATGCAACTATGCTATCGCCATCTACCAGGGAGAAAAATAGATCCTGATGGTAAAGATGATGCACATGAATTTTTATTCTACAAAACAGACAAGCATGACGGTATAGATACAATCTAGTTAACTTCTCCAGCTGTCACCAATCCAAAATAGTTAATTGATATAAGAGTTTGATATAAGCATGAAAAATACATGTCTAGTTAATAATAAATCGTACAAAATCAGTGGAGGGTTGAATAAAATAAAGCTAAATTTTAGAGAAGCCAGACCATTAGTTACCTTCCTAAGTTCTGCTAGCTTCTCTGTGTTGAGAACCCATTCATCTGTACCAATCCACTTAGTTAATATGCCGCTCAATTCAGGATTGCAAAAACGAATCCAACGACGAGGAGTTACACCATTTGTCTTATTCTGAAATTTTTCTGGCCATAACTGCAAGATGATAAGACTCATTATGCAATCACTTGCATGCACATTAGATTAAACTAGATTGAATTAAGCTGATTTTGCATCATGTAAGCACTAAAATAACATTTACATTATATACTATTTACCTTGTAGAAGTTCTGGAAGACATCCTGCTTAACTATGTCACTGTGTATTTCAGCAACTCCATTCACTGCATGGCCACCAACAACACAGAGATTTGCCATGCGAACCATTTTAGGTAATTTTGGATTTGATTTCAAAAAAGTTTCTTCCTCTTCTTCTTCTTCTTCTTCTTCTTCTTCTTCTTCATCTTCTTTTCCTTCTTCTCCTTCTCCAAGAATTTCTTCCTCTGCTTCAATTTTTTTAGACAAATCTGCTTTTGTCTGAGCTTTGTTGGAAATTTTTTCACCAGATTCTACTTTATTGTCCAGAACACTGGAAGGTTTTAAATTTTCCACTTGAAGATTTTTCTCAGATTGAAGGGGAGCAGCAGGAACTTCTACCAAGGTCTTTTTCAGGCTCCCTTCTCTGGTCTCCTTCTTTGGCTTTTCAAACAATTTCTGAACTGAATCTGGATAGTCAACATTGTCCAAAATTCTCATATCTTTGAGTTTCTTCTCCAAAAGCTCAAGATCTTCCTTTCCATGATCCAAAATTATGTCATTAAGCAACTGTTTATATCAATGAAAAAAATGATTAAACGGGGATTATCTAGTGTGAAATTACACGACAAATTATAGGCAAACCAAACTGTACCTCATTATCTATCTCCTCTATGATCTCCACATGTCGTGGAAGTAGTTTCTGCATCAACTCCAAACTCCACTTCTCTAAAGCTTCTGGAAGAACTGTATGGTTTGTATATGCAACAGTTCTAGAAAATGCAAGTGGAAATCAGAATGCAATTATAAAAAAAAATGGCTTTGTAAGCAATAATTAGCATCACATGATAGTGGAAGCAAGAAATATCAGTGATTAACTCTAGCATCTGAATCAAAAAGAGAAGAATTAATCTAGCTGGAAAATTGCATTTTATAGAAAGCATTTTAGGTAACAAGAAAAAGAACCTTAAGAAACATGACTTACTAAAGAGTCATTTCAAGAGAAGGTAATAAAGGAGTTCAAAATTGAGCAAAAATGATTTTGCCTTCCTTTTAGCATGTAGAACACGTTACTAGAAGCAAGGGTTGAAATTCCCGTCCATACTAATACTCCATACAGGGCAAGCACAATTTTAAAACTATACTGTGCTGGCTAACTGCATGGGCTGGCGGTACAAATCAGCTCTGCCAGTTAGGTACCAAACAAGTTTCAACAGATCTAATCCCTTACCTTAACGGATATCTGATCTGTTCAAACTAAAAAACAACCAAACTCAGAACTTTTGATTTGGTTTAATATTTATTAATAAAAAAGTTTGGTTCAGTTCTTGAAAATATTTTAGAAGCAGAGAAATAAAATCATGATATACAGAACTGAAAGAAAACACAGGCAAATACCTCTGAGTGATTTTCCAGGCCTGATCCCAGCTTAATCCTTTTGCATCAATCAGTATCCTCATTAACTCAGGGATGCATAGAGTAGGGTGAGTATCATTCATTTGGACTGCAACCTTATCAGGAAATTCTTCCCAATTAATAGAATTTCCAGATCTCCTCTCGAACCGCACAATAATATCTTGAAGAGAGGCCGAACAAAGTGTGTATTGTTGTTTCAACCGAAGAATTTTACCCTCTATAGAATCATCTCCAGGATACAATATAAAGCATATCTGCATCAGGCAGATTCTTGATCAGTAGATATTTGTTTAATGTATTAGGCATCATTTAAAAGTATCAAACACAGTAAGAACCGAAGCATCCTTTAGAAATCAATTAAAATATAAAAGGAAGGGTAGGAACACAAGCAAGATCTGAATAACACATCCTTTCAATATCAAGAATCGTTATCTTCAAAAATCATGCATTAGAAACCTGTATGCTAACAAAGAGGCATCTTGACAAGTATCTCCGGGAAAGTAATCATAAGCGCAAAATATATGCACCTGTACTTCACCATGCTTTAATTAACAAAAACACACTAGTATACTAAAAATTGTTCCTCTACAAAACATTCCTTTGTGATTAAAATGCTAATATTAACTAATACTGACTCAGATCAGGTGGAGAAACTATGTAAACAAGGACATAGAAGCTCTTCAAGAAGCTAATTGTGTAGTCTTAAAAATGAATATCATGAAAAAATTGTTCAAGAAAAGTTCACCTTCTTCATTTGAAAACATATGCATCCAAAGACTACTTGAATAGTATCCTAAACTTGATCATTATGCATGGAAAATTGTTACATGAATAGCAATTTAGAAATTTAGAGATCTGTTAATGATATGATAGACTGGAAACCTTTTCGGCATTTGCATGTGCCTCAGATGCTTTGGCATGTTCTCCACGATTAAAAGCTTCCAAATCAAAGTGTTCTGATGGCACTTTCGTCGACCAAAGACGCAAGTTAATTGTGGTTTTAGTCTTGTATCCCGGAATTGGTATGTCATGGGCAATAGCTTCAATATTTTCCCCACCAATCCAATGCTTCTTTCCATCTGAGCCAATAACCACCTTCCCATAAAACTTTACAGGATATGAAACATCATATCGAACAATTTCCCAGGGATTTCCCATCTGTAGTAAAAATATTTTATCAGTGGGAAAATCACTAGGATTTATAACAAATTATAGAATGAAATCAAATGACAACCATAATGAAGTGAATCAGATGACATAAAAGCAAGTTTAGGAGACATACCTCAAGCCAGTTTTCTGCCACTTCCTCCTGTCCATCTTTTGTGATATTCTGTTTGAACAAGCCGTATCTGTAACGAAGCCCATATCCCCAGGCAGGATAATTCAAAGTTGCCAAGGAATCCAAAAAACATGAGGCTAGACGTCCTAGACCACCATTCCCAAGTGCAGCATCTGGTTCCTGGATAAGATTATTGAACAGAGCCAAGAAGCCATGAAATTATAATGTAGAAATAAGAGAGACTCAATACACATTTATTGTAAAGAGAGTAAACATAGCCCCTTGAAATCAGCTCCCATGGCAATGATATGTATAATAGGAAAAGAAAATCACTATGTGCCAATATGACGTTGATGAGAAAATACAGGCCTTAAAGCGAGAATAATAAAATCGCTTGTAGGACTTCTGTGATCTATTTCGAAAAAAAAAGAAGAGTAGAGAAATTTGTCTGACCTTCTCCGAAACATTCTCAAGCTTGTGCCCTAGCTGCCTCAATGCTTCCGCATATGGGCCGGTTAGCTCCAAATTACCGATTGCATTTAATAATGCTCTTCCCTAAAGTTATCAATAAGGGATAACAAGAATAAGTAGCATGGAAATACAAGTTGAATTTTTTACAATACTAGCTGTGAAATCATTGAACCTGAAGAAATTCCATTGAAAGATAGTAAGCCTGTTTCACATTCATCTTTTCATAGTACTCATAAGTCGCGTTCCAATTTATTATTAATGCATCAAGAACACTTTGCGCTGTAGCAAAGTAAGTCTTGGAGAGATCAAAACTCTCCGGAGAGAATAAGGGAGTGAAATCGGTATGATACTGTATACTTGACGCTATAGCTGAGGCATCATCAGTAATAGATTTCGTGAAACCTGGTGCACCTACAAGATAAATTCAACAGTTCATAAAGCTCACATAACAAAACAAAACAAAACAAAGAAATCAAAGCAATGTCGTAAGAAAAGCTAATCGGAACTAGTAGATCGAAGGCCGGACAAGATATTTTACCACCACTAGTGACGGCATGTTTGCCCTCCCTCTCGCTGGAAACGCTCCTCACGGAAATAGGTCTTCCGAGGAAGCGGCTGCCGAACCCTCTACCGATCCCTCCGGAGAAGACGACCGGGACGACGAAGGTCGTGGATGAATGGGAAAATGGCGATCTCGGAATGCATCCTACCCGAGAGAAGGAGGCGGATCGAGAAGGGATCGAGGAAGACGCCATCTCACCTGGCGAGGAGACCGTCGCTCTTCGGAAACGAAGGGATGAATGAGAAGCGAGGGAGAGAGAGCGATCAAAATATCCTCCGGTCCTTTCGCTTTCTCTCACTCCGTGACCGTTTTGTCTTGTAGCGGAGTGGCCGTTTCGGTGGCTTATATAGTTGAGGGTCCTGAGCAACTCAAATTTCCAGAATCCTCCTTATCGTTTACCGGATTTGCACACAGAGGCGCTTTTCCACCGCACACGTTAACTTCTCAATTGATTGCCTGCACGGGCTGGAAAGTGCATCCCACTGACGGCCGACGGAGGAGACGCGTGGATCCTTCGAGGGCCCACGGCCCGGGATGGCGACCATTTTGCAATCTGTCTTGTAGCATGGCAAGCTGATCCGGTCCAACGGCCAGGCGCAATTGCACGCATCGTTGTTGGGGAACGAACCATTTGAACCGTTCATTTCCAGGTCCCTTGACCAAATATTCAGGATTTTTTGTCGACATTTTATTGATTCCCGTGAGTAAATTATTATATACTGTTAAAATTTTCTAAACAAAATTTTAAACTTATCAATTATATACATCTTGGAATTGACCAAGCTCATGAACTACAAGCTTGAGCTTCAAAGTTGGGGAAGACCACAAATGCAATAGACAAAGGATCAACCTCTACAGGGGAGTTGGCCGGAGCATAAACAGGATCCAGTTGTGGAATTTCTCCATCGACAAGCTCCAAGGAATCGCCATTCAACAGCACAGTCTGGCTCAAACAATTCCCATCTGCTCCAGTTAAATGATACTCCTCCCTGTGCAATGATTCATCTGATGCTTTCCTCCCGATCCAGGAGACTGTTCTCTTCAAAGTGTGGATGAAGGGATTGTCCGACTGAATGCCTCCTCCCTCAGCAAGAAGGACGTTGAGATCGTTTCGAACGGTCACACTGAACTTGGTGGATGTGCTTAGGTTGATCAGGAGCAGAGTTATGCCTGCCTGTATGAATCAAGGGAACAATCATCTTCATACCAATCTGTTTAAGGTTTGTAGTCTATACTGAACTCATACCTTTCGTTTGGTGCAATGCGCATAGGTTCGCAAATACGATGAGCCACTCATATCAATAGAAAGAACTCCCTTCCCCATTAGCCGGTGCCACAACAATGCACTGTGAAAATGAGAGGATCAGTATGGCAATTTGTGAGAGTAGGACTACAACTTAGTTTGGATGTGTTGCCTGTAGTAATCAGGATTTGGGATGAAGGTGTTTGTGTCGAGGAGCCCGTAGTTTCCGCCGATCAAGGTTTGTCTGCAATAAACCTTGGTGTTGTACTTCGATGCCATGCCAAGTTGATCCAAGTACCTGAGTTTCATCAAACCAGTTTTAGTCTGAAAGACAATTGAGATTCGATGTCGAAGAAAGATCAAGTTACCAAAAGCTATTGAGAAATTTGTTTGATACATAACGATTTCCACTGTTGTATGCACCTCCTGCTTCACCAACCCAAGCAGTGGACCATGGTCCATGTCTTTCTATTGTCAGTTGCAGGTTTCGGAATTTATCGGTTGTCTGACTCAAGTACCAGGGATTCAATATTTTGCTTTCAATATGGGAGTCATCACCTGCATACACAATCAAAGTGATCGTAAACTTCTTTTACTGTCTGGTTTGTCACTTGATTTGTTCCTACACTCACCTGCACCAAGATTGTATACATGATGCGTCAAGGCATCGACGACTTCTAAACCTGAATCCTGAAGAAGCTGAGCATACCACTGCTGATCAAAGAATCCTCCAGGAGCAACAAGAATTGGCTTTGTCTGCGAATCTCGATATAGCTCCTTAAGAAGGGCTTTAAGTGCAATCAGATCTCGTGCATATTGTTCAGCACTGACCCTTGCTCCAACACCTCTTCCACTCAATTCATTTCCTGATGCATCAAGCATGTTGTGTTCCTGGTTTAGTAGATGAATCTTCATCCTAGAAAGAAAGAGCAAACGAGAGGACCTACCGAATTCCCATGAATCGACCTGATATCCTTTCGAAATCGTGTACTCGATGAACTCTCGAGAATTCGTGGAGTTCCAATTGCCTACCCACATTCCATTGTCCAGACGATCCCTTCCACTTAGCGCGTTCAAACCAAATGTGATAGTTGCACTGCAATTTTATGATGAAATTTTTAGGAACATTTACTGTTATCAGTATGGAGATTCTCTACTACTCACCCTCCCTTCTCAAATAGAAGATTTAGCTCATCCCACCTTGCAAGGCTCAAGCACCCTTGAGAAAAACCAAACAAACCAGTCGACTTCGAAAAAGGAAGACATGGAGACTCCAAACTAGGAACTCCATATACCACTTTGTCTTGCAATGAGCCTCCAATGCGTATTCTTAAAGGAGTGAAAGCTGATTTTGTTCACAAACAAGCACAATCACTAGGCCAACTAATATCAATCTGCAAAAGAGTAATCAGTAGGGAGAAAGCTCTTGCCTTGGATGGCTTTAGCTAGGAGTGGATGAGTCAAGTTCTGAGGAGTGGAAAAAAACTCACTTAATACATAAGAGAAAAGTTGTTCTTGCTAACTAGAGCTGTGTTTCTGAAAGGATATTTACCAAATTGAGAACTGAAGCTCGTCCCCAAGGGCACTGATTATAGTTGCATTTCTCAGGAGGCCACCAATCAAGAGTCGCACACACAAAACTGTCATCAACCTCAGCTACTAAATCAGATCCCCTAACTATCACTGTAGCATCTGGGGATTCATCGGCTGAAGTTCCAGTGGTGAGGAAGAGGACAGATAGCAGAAACTGAAGAATCATTCCTCCACCTTCAAGCCTCACTGCTTTGACTGATGATCTGCAACCAAAAGCATGGACAGTTAAATAATTTACAACCAAAAAGGAAAAGCAGCAGAGCATGAATGCGTCGCGACCAGTTCATACCAGAAGGAAGGGAAAGGCAACGGAGTAGATCTGACGTCAACTGAAGAACAAGATACATGAATAAGAAAGAGTCAAAATATAATTTCGATGACTGTAGACTTCCAAATCGAAGAGCTAAAATAGAAACGATGCAATTGGTGAAGGATAAATGGTCAGAAGACATGATCGATCTGCTCCAGTCGTACTCTCTCCTTTTCTTTTCTTGGAGAGGTGACTGAAGAACACCAAGCGATCTAGATTATTGACTTGTGGTTGTTCTAACGTCGAATGGTCAAACACACTGTTCTTGTTTTTCTAAGTCGTCAGTAATTATTGTGGTGGAGCAGATTGACCATTGCGCCAAGTTGTAATGGTTTGAAACAGTGGATTTCTTGCCCTGGGACATAGATAAGTTGGTTACGACGCAGCAGACTTGTAGAAGAAGATAAGGGTTCAAATCCTGGCGAAGCCAAGCAATACCCTCCTGCGTCGTAACCAACTGCACTTTCTCGATTTATCTCCTCACAGATGGTCGTGGAGCCGACCGTGTGGGGCCGCTAAGGTGGCGGGTCCACCTTTTTTGCAGAAGAAACAGTGGGTTTCTCGATTTACCTCCTTATAGATGGTCGTGGGACCGACCGTGTGGGGCTGCTAAAGTGGCGGATCCATCTTTTTGCAGAAGAAACAGTGCGATATTGTCCCGGGGCATAGTGTCACAGTAGGACATCCAGGTTGTCAGTCAGGTATCCACGATTTGATCCTCAGCTACGGCGTATTTGTATAAATTTTCTTTCAAATGGGGATCGTAATCAAAGGATGCTGGGTATCTGGGTTGACCGCTGCGTGCGCTTCCCGATTCACCCTAGTGGCCAGTGGGAAACTTCCGTGGGACCGAACCGATCACCCAAAGGATTGAGTCAATGCGACTAACTGAGATTAATATTTTTCGATTTATTTCCTCATAAATGGTCATGGGATCGATCGTGTGGGATCACTAAGGTAACGGATTTCAATTTTTTATTTTTAAGAAACAGTTCGATATTAAAAATTTTACAACTGATTTATATTGAATGAATATAATGGAAGACCGGCAGACCTTTGGCTTTAACAATTCAGTTTGATCTGGTCCAACTAATAAATTATATATTAAAATTTTGTTTCAGAAAAAAAAAAGAGAGAAAAATCTTAATGCTTTAACCCTGTCTATTTCATTGCATAATTTACAGACTGCAATTCAAGCAAGCAACCAATAGCAAATAAATCGACAAAGGAGTTCATGACAACTTACCCTTTTCTTTGTTCTTGAAAAATTGTTAATAAATTCCTTAAACAATAATATTTAGTGAAGATATAATCAGCAATGTGATGGCAATGGAGAGGCTACAAACAAAAGTAAATGGTTTCCATGTAAAATAAAAGCTGGCCTCCTCAAATTGTTTATTACTCAAAAATCATTTAATAATCAATTCGAGTTCTCAACCATTGGCTGTGATCGTGAATAGTTATCAGATTTAGTGAGAGTTGACCAGAGTTATGTTGAGCATGACTTAGATCTTTGTTTACCATATTCATCCAGCTTGTCGGCATGCTCTTGTACCCAATTAATATGTTTTTTATAATCATATTTTAAAAAGAATGATGTGAATTATAAATTTTAAGGAAGCATTTGATTTGGTTTGTAAAAGGTACGAGTTGAGTTGAATCGGATTGAGTTCCTGTTGACCGTGTCTAGATTCCTAGATTAGTCAAAGTCAACGGGGTTGACTTGACGCCGGCGAGATTTTTAACGGGACGAGGGAAGGCTGGGTTCGACGATACCATTCCCTTCGAGGATTTCAACTCCAACTGTCAATCTTCCATGGAAGAATGGAAGGGCTCCGGAGTCGCAACCGTTAGACGACCACTTCGGTCGAAGAATTAAAGGCCAAAAGGCAAGTTTTTTGTTTTCCCGCTCCGCCGCCACTGTGGAGCCCGGAGGAGGGGCGCAGCGGCCGAGGCCGCCGCAGCCGCCTCGGCCGGCAGTGGCCCTCCCTTCGCGCTCCGCCATAGAGAGCCTCTTTCGCCCGGTGGATTTCAGTCCCAGCCTGTCGAGCCTCTTGGCGGAACCCGAGCTGGACTACGGCGCCTCCTTCTCCCAGCTCCTCGCAGGCGCCATAGGCCCCTCCACGGCTGCGTCGGCGTCGGCGTCGGCGCCCAGAAGGGGAGGGAAGGAGGAGGAGGATTCGATGAATGGGGAGTCAAGGAGAGGCGGAAAGGAGGTGGCTTTGAGCTTGGGGCGGAGCCGGCCGACCAGTCTCATGGTGAACCAGATGCCGGTGATCACATTTCCGGCGGGAATCAGCCCGTCGAGTTTGTTCCAGTCGCCCCTGTCACTGTACTCGCAAAACCAGGTTTTGCCGATCGCTTCAAAATCCAATCCTTTTGTCTTCGCCAATATTTAGCTTTCAACTACTTCCATGTCTGCATGATGCTTAAGATTCACGGCTTTATTTCCTCCTTGAAAGGAGATCCTTCGTTGCTTCCTGAAACAATCGTTGACTTCGATGTTAGATGATAAAATAGCAAAGTCACTCAATGACTTTTGACTTTTTTCATTAGACTTCTATCCTACAAATCTAATCTTGTATGCATGCTCTCGTGCAATCAGTAAGATCGTTTGGTTTCTGATATTGTCAGAAGCATCAGCTCATTCGTTTGATTGAGTAGAACTTTGTAGTGTTCTCTGTTGTCTTATCAAATTTGTGTTGTTTCTAAGATTCAAACTATTGGAATAGTGAAGAAAACTATAATTATGCAGGGACAATTCGAACTGAATCATCGACATGGTGAGGCACAAACAGCAGTTCAAGGCTCACATCTTCATCCTTATCCTTACATTCCTCCAGAGTATGCATCTACTACCTCGACAACGACGATGATGCCACCATTCAACCTCTCTTCGATTCAGCAGATGCCATATCTGCCTCTGAGCACATACAATTCTTCTTCTCCACTTTCAAGCCTTCCTCTCGCTGACAAAAAACCACAAACTTCGAACCTCATCGCCGACAAACCGGCTGATGATGGCTACAACTGGAGAAAATATGGCCAGAAACAGGTGAAGGGCGGCGAGTACCCTCGAAGTTACTACAAATGTACTCATCCAAAGTGCCCGGTTAAGAAGAAGGTCGAGCGATCTTTCGATGCACAAGTAACTGAAATAATTTACAAGGGGCAGCACAATCACCAACCACCCCAGCCAATTAGGCATGGAAAGGAAGGTGGTGGCTTGCCAAGTGATTTTAACCCTGAAACTTCTTTGCAAGGCTCGAGACAAAGTGAGGCTACGTATAAGAGAGACCGAGAATCTGATTTTGGATCGATCGATCATCTTTCAGACTCAAGTGATGATGAGCAAGATGGTGAGAGTTCAATGGGGAGAGATGAGACGGATGAAAATGAGCCAGATTCTAAAAGAATGTAAGAATTCTTTTGCTTTGTAATTGTTTTGTGTGTGCACAATTCTCCATTTCAAACCAAGGCAACCTGTTAATGTATTCTGCAGAAACATGAATCCGAGGAACATCAAAACAACTTCGTACAAGACGATGACGGAGCCCAAAGTTATTGTTCAAACAACCAGTGAAGTTGATCTATTAGACGATGGTTATAGATGGAGGAAATATGGACAAAAGGTGGTCAAAGGAAATCCTCATCCCAGGTGATACTTCTTTTCTGAGTCAGTCACTTCTGTTCTTGGTGATTCTCAATCTTTACTTTCATCGACTTAAAGATCGATTTAACAGGCATAAGAAAAGCAGATATTCAGTGCACATCATGAATTCCTTTGGTATTTCAGTTTGTTTTGCTTGATGCTTCTCTCAGAGTTTGTTTCTGCAAAACACATTCCTATCACAACTAACTAAAATGTTGTTGAAAAATGCAGGAGCTACTACAAGTGCACTAACATTGGATGCAACGTTAGGAAACATATCGAAAGAGCTTCGTCGGATCCTAAAGCTGTGATAACGACATACGAGGGAAAGCATAACCATGATCTACCAGAAGCAAGAACTAGCAGTCACAACGTGATGAATGCTGGTGTTTCTACTTCGAGCAGCACTCCTCCTCCTCCAAGTATTTTTCAGAACAATCCTCCTCCTTCACTCAATAGAACAGATTTACGACCTCGTCTCGAGCAACCAACAGCAGTTGAGCTGAAGAAAGAAGATGAAAGTGGCCATCTTTTCAACCTGAAGAAATGAACACCTCTGCTAATCATTCAAATAGCATAGAAGTTTGAAGACGTGGATTTGTTGTCCTAGCTACTAGGTGGATTTGATAACATTGTCTGTGATTTTTGCAACCTGTAACTAAAAAGTTGATCTTTACATGCTTTGTTTGTGCCAAAGATTTCATATATGGCTCACTTGAGGATACTTGTGGATGAGTATCGCAAAATTTTCAGAATTTAATATGGAAATAATTTTATCAAACTCTTAGCAATTAAAAGTTATTGATACTTTGAGAAAGAAAATAATTACTAAAAAATATATTCTTTGACTAAAAGCAGAAAATGTGCTCTTATTTATCTATATCAATTAAAAAAATCTAATTTCTCTTTTAAAAATTATCAAACAAGGCCTCATTTATAATTTTTCTATTCAAAATATGCTTTGTATATAAAGTAATATCATTTTAAAGTTGCTTTGGATAAGACATTATTTTGGAGCTGCTTTTGTACTTTCAAAGTGATATTGTTTTGACCAAAACTAAGTCAAAATAACTTGAAAGTTGAGCAATTTTGATCTAGGTCAAAATACTTTAGAGCTGTTTTGACTATGCTTTAGGTCAAAATTATTCTACCTTCCATGTGATAGTGTTGTTTTATATGTCCTCGGAGCATATATATAGTTGAGCTGGTTACAACGAAATATATTTGCTGAATATATTTGCTGAAGTGGACAAGAGTCAAATCTCGATAAAGTCGAAGTAATATCCTCCTCCGTCGTGGTCAATTGTAATTTTTCAATTTACCTACTTACAGATAATCATAGAACCGATCATGTGGGACCGTTGGATGGTGGATTTCATTTTTTACTGAAGTGTTATTTTATATAAAGTAGATTCATAGTAGAGGGTCCCCTTTGATTTTGACGGAGTGATTAAGGTGTAACGGAGATTATTTAGAGTGTAACGGACTGATGTTGAATTTAATGAAAAAAATTTGAGTTAGATGGTCGTAAGCCGAAATATCCATGGGTGAAAAAAGTCCATGAGTTTGTCTTCACGAATAGAGTACCGATTCAATATTGGATGGTTTTACAAGGACGACGAAGACTGTGAGGGTCGGTTGTCGATGCTTTATTGTTATACTTTCGGGATTTATTCTTGAGGATTAGTGGAAAACTTTTATAGGGCTAAGCCGATTGCCTCCAAGAATAATCAGGTCGTAAGAATTAAAAATATAGATTATTAAAAAAAATATATAGAGGGTAGAAAAATATTTTGAAAATCAAATATTGAATAGTTTTTTTATCTTATTAATAGTTTGTAATAATAAATTTATTCTAAACGTGACTATGTTTTTCTAAAAATTATATGTATTTTTTCAAATATATGTTTTACAAACGAATACTAATTTTGAAATGAAACCTTTCTGTTTACATGAATTTAGAAAATATGTCCTAAAATAGATAGTTTGATAATTGAAATGAATATATTTTTTATTTACGTTGAAATAAAATGAATACACTATATATATATATATATATATAATTTTTTTCTTAACATAAATGAATATAAATAAATAAAAGTCCAATATTTGCCATTTTCTGATGATTTTCCGCGTCTATTGTTTGTTTGGCTTTGGTGTCTTTTCCAGATTAATCGCGCGTGAGGTGGCTGCGAACGCAGCAGATCGACAGATGAGAAAGATTTCGGTTTGCTTCTCTTGAATCCTTATAACCTTCTCTTCTTCTTGATTTTATCGGTTTCCCTTCCTATTATCGGTGTTGTCGCCGATCCCCTTGATCCCTCGCCGGAGGCCGACGAGTAGTAGGTCGTGATGGGTTGTGTGGCGTCCAATAACGCAGCCCATGTTACGCCTACATTTGAGGGCTCCGGCATGCCGCAGGACTTGGATAGCTCCGGGGAGTTCGACTTTGCGTCGTCGCTGTGGAACCGTCCCCGGCTTGAGAATGGTGAGTTGGGGGAACGAAGCGAGTCTGCGGAATCAGAGAAAATGAGCTCCGGCAATAGCTCTGTCAGCTTCCGCATGTGGAACATGAATCGACAAGCCGAAGCGGAGCAGATCGCCGCAGGATGGCCTGCGTGGTTGAGCAATGTGGCCGGAGAAGCCATTCATGGATGGGTGCCCCTCAAAGCCGACTCTTTTCAGAAATTAGAGAAGGTAATATCGTGTACTTCCGATTTGCAATTCAATTGTGCTGTTCCTTTTTTTTTTTCTCGAAAAGGTCAATCAAATTTATCTAAGAATTCAGCAGAAAAAAATTGACATTAATTTGTACTCAGAAAATATTATCATTTGTGATTGTATTCTTCGTCTGAGATGCTAACACATTGGTTTTATCAAATGATAGCAAGAAAGGATTTCGTGTAATGGATAATGTGGCCTCTACAATCATACAATTTTCTTATATCTACCTACATTATCTTCGGCTATGTCCTTATCTGGTTCTCTTTCTTCATCTTTGTCGTTATATATTTTCTTTCCTGCTGAAAGATGACATATTAATTGCTCTTTTACGCAAACACTTCCTTTTCTTATTGCTTATTCAGCTATCATCTTATATCGCTAATTTCCAATGTTTCTAAGATTGGACAAGGTACATATAGCAGCGTTTTTAGAGCTCGTGAGGTTGATACAGGGAGAATTGTTGCCCTAAAGAAGGTGCGCTTCAACAATTATGAGCCGGAGAGTGTTAGGTTTATGGCAAGGGAGATACAGATGCTCCGCAAGCTTGATCATCCAAATATCATCAAACTGGAAGGCTTAATTACTTCCCGATTATCATGCAGTATGTACCTTGTTTTTGAATATATGGAGCATGATCTTGCAGGGTTATCATCTTGTCCAGACATCAAACTCACTGATCCACAGGTTATGCACATTCCTTGAAACTATTTCAAATATAAAATACACAAAAATATATATCACAGAAGAAACTTAACCAAGGACATATTTTGTAGATCAAATGTTATATGCACCAGTTACTCTCTGGGCTTGAACATTGTCATTCACACAGTATCATACATCGTGATATCAAATGTGCAAACCTCTTAGTTAACAATGAGGGGATTCTAAAGATCGCTGATTTTGGTTTAGCTAACACTTGGAATCCTGGTACAAACCAGTCATTAACTACTCGAGTTATGACACTGTGGTATCGTGCACCTGAGCTACTCCTAGGATCAACAAACTACGAACCATCTGTAGATTTGTGGAGCGTCGGATGTGTACTTGCAGAACTTTTTCTTGGCAAGCCTCTTTTACAAGGAAGAACTGAGGTGATTATCCTAGTATTGTTTGGTAATATCTGAATGTTTATTCTCACTATAATGATGTTATTAACTTTCAGACAAGAATCAAGCCTTTTTTAAATTTCAATTATTGCACAATGATAATTCTAAGTGTCAGTACTTTAAATCATTGTGTCAATTCAGGGACATGTAAATATCTGAGTTTTCACAACCTCACTGGATTTAAGAAAATAATAGATACAGACTATTACTTGCTTTCCTGTTTCTGAAGGGGAATAGTTAGAATACAATGGATTATGCATAATTGATAACCATCTGAATATTTCATCATGCTTAGGTCCGTATGCCACTATAATGACATTGGAGGGAGATCATAAATGGTGTTGATCTTTTCTCGTTTTTGTTAAAAGCTCACCTTTTTTTTTTTTTTTGGCTTCAAATTCTTATAATACATGTATTATATTCAGGTTGAGCAACTACATAAAATATTTAAGCTTTGTGGTTCTCCACCTGATGAATTTTGGAGGAATTCTGACCTACCTCATGCAACAGTTTTCAAGCCTCAACAACTTTATGTAAATTGCATCAAAGAGACGTTTGAGTGTTTACCAGATGGTGCATTAAGGTTGTTGGAAACGTTTTTATCTATTGTGTCCAATAAACGTGGCTCAGCTTCCTCTGCCCTTGGTTCTGAGGTAACACTAGTGTATAATTTAGTCTCCAGTGATTTGCATTATAATAGTATCTTCTTATTATTCTACATATGAGACATTTAACATAAGGCTCTAATAATGGTTTATTGATCTATAGATAGATACTCCACATTGCTACTATGTACCATCTGGAAGCAACTGATATATATATAGTACATCTCCTATATGACACTGTCACATCCACTTCATACCATTTTCCTATACTCAAATCTGTAAGAGGATGCCCATCTTGTTTATAAATTCTGATAGAATATGTGAATGTTATTTTAGTTATCAGAATTTTTGTGGGTTATGGGAGAAAAAGAAATTATATCATACCATTTGAAGTTACAGGAACCTAGAGGCATCTATGGGTGGTTCCATAGGGTAGAAAGATTTGTTAGAAAGTTATCTAAACTCATCATGCAAAAAGATTTAATTGCGGACTCAATAATCATCTCCTTACCATGAGTTTCATACTGTCACTATATTGACGATTCTTCATTGATTTTTCTTTTAAAGAAATTATGTTCTTGTAGTTCTGTTTTAGATGAGTTGAAAGAAAAAACATACTGTATTGTTATTCTTTGGATTGAACTGTTACCCTACATATGAGACAAACATAATACCCTATAACTAAATACCTAAGGTGGTAATAAACCTATACTACACATAATTATAACCCTACTAACCCTTAATAAGATGCGTTCTGAAATGAGAATTATACAACCAAATTCCTAAACAATTCTATCAAGCATTGATCTTCCAACACTTGCATCATATTTTTTCACTTGTCTTTTGCTGTTAGATGCACTATGAATGTTCTCTATACAATGTCAGTATTCAGGCTAATTGTTTTCTCAAACTTGTTCAGTATTTCAGGACTCAGCCGTATGCATGTGAACCATCCAGCTTACCAAAATATCAGCCCAACAAAGAAATTGATGCAAAGTTCCGTGAACAGTCATGTAGGTGAGTTCAATTTTGTCATTTAAGCATTTCATATTTGTTAGTGCTTTTATTGTCCCAGACCATGAAGTTGGTGCCAGTATTCCTTTCAGTCATTTTGTCATACCTAATATTTGATCCAAGATTAGCTACAGGGAAATCTCCCTTCAGTCATTCCCTTTGACTTGAAATTGGTCAAAGTATTACCTACAGGGAAATATCCCTTCAGTCATTTCTTTCTTAATTGATGAGGCCCTCCTATGAGGCCTAGGTCCCTGACTTGATAGTGGCTTTCCCTGATTGTTGGTTTCCCAATTTGTTGATTTAAAGAAGGCATCCTGAAATTTATGTACACTTTATGGGGTTTATTAATTCCCTTTTCATTGGTGTAACTCGAATGTGTATAAGTACTTAATTTAATTTGCCATATTCAAGTAATAGGAGAAACTAGCATCTGAATTTGAACTTAAGTTTTTCCATATGGAATTTCTTTGGTTATGTGCAACTTGCAAACAAGAGGCAGTTCAAGATCACTAGTCATATAATCTGCAGAAAGATTTAATTATCCTGTTCATTTTCACATCAGAACAACCTTGTTTATTTAATATATACCAAACAAAAACTTCACAAATACCAAATAGTTGGGATGTGCAGCTTGTTGATGTTTATTGTATCAAAGTCTTACTTGATTTGTAGATTTCTCTGTAACTTTTCAGGGGGAGTATCAGTAGCAGATTACATCTAGAGAGGAAAAAAAAATCTTCAGCACAACAAAGTTCTTCACGTGGATCAAATAGTCTCTTTAAAACCGCAAAGCGTAAGGAGGTCTCTCTCTTTCTGTTTGTATGTGTTTGCATGTGTGTGTGCCAATTAAATCCAGTGAATTTAAATAAGACTGATTTCCAAAATGTGTGAAAGCAATTAACCATTTTTTTGTATCATTCATTGCAAACTTTTATGCTTCTACAGCGTTCAACAAATGCACAAGGAATGAATAGAAGTACCATCAAGCAAGAGATTCCTGTTGTAAATGGTGGCACACACTTACTGGTTGATTCACAGCCAAAGTCAAATAATACATCCCAAGATGAGGGCTGGAAAATCAAGAAAACCTCTAGAAAGCTTCCCTTCTCAGGTCCTATCCATGGATCTAACAGTTTTGCATGGACAAAGAAGACAAAAGGTCAAACAAACATGAAATCTCTTACAAAATCCATCTCTAGGCAGGACAAATCTGGAACATTGGACCCATCAAATATTTCAAAGACAAGTATTTTCAAGTTGACTAATGCTGCAAGTGGAGATTTTGGTTCTGAACCTAATTCCAATTTGAAAGATCATGAGTCCTATGAATCTATGAAAGATGCAATGCTGAAGCAGTGGATGCATCCAGAACATCAAGACCCAGTATATACTTTTGGCACTTTTCATACTCGTAATTTATCAGAAACAACTCTTCATGGACAAGACACAACGCTATCACAAAAAATCTTGGTATTCGTGGATCTATTCTTAACATTTTTTTGTATTCTACAACACCAGTTTATCTTCTATTTATTCTTTGACTACTTATAGGGCGGTCAAGATCAAGGACGAAAAATTGAGCTGTCCGGACCTCTACTTCAGGCACAAAAGGTTGACGAATTCCTAGAAAGGCATGAACAGCGTATTCAAAAAGCAATTCGAAAATCATGGTTTCAAAGAGGTAAAGTTTAATAATTCAAAGAGAATAGCTTACCCTCTTCAATGTTGGTCATTCTTTTTGTTCACCATTCAATCTTTTTCCTATAAAAAGTGCAGCCATCATGTGTTATGCACATAGTGGAGTGGCGTGGCGTGTCACATTGTACCTAGGAGCAAACCAATTTTTATGAGCGGGTGGATTTTCACCCTCGGTAGCGGTGTTATTTCCTAGGGCTCCAAGAAGTAGCTATGTATTACAGACTCAACCATGATATCAAAATTTGTTGCGTAGTCATCCTCATCCATAATAAAGGAAGTGGAATGACTTAGGGGGCCCAATTATTGAATATTCCAATTTGATCTTAACCTACAACTCTGGTATGTTTGCACCGTGATAGAAACTTTAGACACATTAAATTAAGAGATAGCTAGTTTGAGAAATTTTATCGGAGATGGTAATATTACCATTGATTTTATTAAATTACACCAAAATTTGGCAGGCCCACTAACAAAGAGCCTTGCAAAGAGTGAAATCGCCATTTTAATTCGGAAATGAGAGAACCTCAACGTGATTCAAAAAATTTCATGTTTTGAGTTCAGTGAATGTGCATCTAGTGGGTGAATGTAAGGGCGGAATCATTCTAAGTTAGAGGTGCTTGGGTACCCTAAAGAAAGAGTGAACTATTTCTCTTGATAAACGTGAGATTAGATGTCAAGTTTTTGTATGTATGGGAACAATTTTAATTTGCTTTTGTAAATATGGAATATGCACGTTTAAGGATTCAAGGGAAAGGATATGGACACATGGTCATGATAGTATCTGGTTGCATTTTGGGCATCTAATTTAAGAATCATCCTTTGCATAAGTTATCTCTAGTTGAACAAATGGAATAGTTAATGCAAGTTGTACCCACTATGTAATTTTGTTTGATTTTGAGAGGATTTGCTTTAGCATAGACTCAAGTCAGAAAATGTGTATGCCTTCTAATAACATGGATTTTTGGAATTTTTATAATAAAAAATTATCTTCTAAAAGGCATGCAGAGAAACAAGAAATAGAAGAGAGTCTTCGAGCTTATAGAAAACTTATTCTAGGATTTCGAAGGAGATTGAAACATTTAAATAAGTTATGTCTTGGATAAAGGTGTTGTTTGTTGAGGTACCATGTGCTCACATCGTAGAGTTATATACAATATTCATGCTAGATTCAAGTCATGTACAATGTAGTTGAGTGATGCACAACATTGCAACTTGTTACGCTTGCATCAAGTGCAATGAGGGCTAACGAGGTTCCCTTGTAGCACACATGGGGTGTTGAGGCACTTGTGACACACATGAGACACAATATGATGCTTTATTGGCACACTGTGTAGGTGCACATTATCTCAAGTCATGTTTGATTCATTACTATAGAGAAGGTCACCGTCCACCTCTGCTCACACACAAGATGACTGGTCTGCCAAACAATAGTTCAAATTCACTAATAGTTGAGTGGATAAGCCATCATTTCTTTCCGCTGCATGAAAATCTCCCAACATTGTGCATTACTTGACTATCTCTGGTTCATTCAAGGAATTCTCTTATTTCAATATTATTTCTAAGCAGGTCAAAAGCGCGGACAATAGAAATCTGTGAACCAAATTTCCCTTCTTCATGTCTTTCTACAACTAAATGAGTGGCCCAGCACACCAGCAGAAGTACCTCAAAAAGTGTAAATAATGCTTGAGCTCGGAGTGTTCATTGTAGAAAGCAGATGCAGATTTAATCTGCATTTGGTCAATCTGATGAGTACCAAAGTTTGTAATGTAAAAGGATTCATGTTTTCCGTTTCTGCAACAAATTTACTAGCAATTTAATCTGTATTTTTGTTTAAAGCAAAAAATCAAAAAAAAACTTGTATCCAAACTATTGCTGAGAATAAGCAGATGCAGATTCTGAATGATGTGTTGCATATAGTGGTTAAAGATCCAAGTTTTGTTGTGCAATAAATGATATATTTTTTTGGATTGTTCAATGATTCTATGTGGTACAACAAAACTTGTAATGTGTTTTTCCTGCAAGTAGCATCTTGGAACAACTGTAATGTTGACGTCCAAACAAGAAACAAGAAACACAGTGTCTGATCATTTTTAGGGAGAAAAAAGATCGAGCACATTGGATTAAAAAAAAAATAGCACAGTGTCTGATCATTTGGAAAATAAAGACAACCAAACAAGAAATATATATATGTAAAGCAAGCAAATTAAAATAAAATAAAAGGAAGAATGAAAATGATTAATTCTTCTGCATTCTTGCTGTCATTTGAGCGTATAATCTGGTTAGAAGAGTTCACCTCCCTTGAAACAGTGGTCCAGCAATGGCGGCAGAGTCATCGTTGATCATGGCGTGTCCTTCGTCTCCTTTGCGAGCAATGGCCTTCTTTATGAGTGGCATGCCATGGCCGCTGTCATTGCTTAAGGAATCAGAATCCTCCTTCTCTTGCCCTTCCTCGGGGTGTTCCATGATGGCGTCCTGCAGCTGCAACGCGTACTCGAGGTTCCAGAGGACGTCGCCCATGGTCGGCCGGTCCGCCCCGTGGTCGGCCAGGCACTTCTCCGCCGCCTCCACGTACTTCTTCAGCGAGGCGGCGTTGATGGCGCCGGCCAAATGCGGGTCGATGATGCTCTCCAGCTGCCCCTTGCGGTGGCAGTGCATCGCCCACTCCGCAAGGTTCACCTGCTCCCTCGGCAGCGCCGGGTTTATGGCCGGCCGTGCACAGAGCACCTCGAACAGCACCACCCCGAAGGAGTACACGTCCGATTTCTCCGTCAGTTGCTGCCGCCGGAAGTACTCCGGGTCCAGGTACCCGAAGCTGCCTTTCACGGCGGTGCTCACGTGCGTCTGCTCCAGCGACGGAGCCGCCTTCGACAGCCCAAAGTCGGCCATCTTCGCAACTAGGTTCTCATCAAGCAGGATGTTGGTGGTCTTGACGTCGCGGTGGATGATGCCCTGCGAGGCGCCGGTGTGGAGGTAGTGAAGCCCCCTCGCGGCGCCGATGCAGATCTCCAGTCGCTGCTTCCACGAGAGCAGGCTCTTGGCGGCGTCGGCTCCGTAGAGGTGGTCGCGCAGAGGCCCGTTGGCCATAAACTCGTACACCAGGATCATCTCATTGTTCTCGTCGCAGCAGCCGATGAGCGACACCAGGTGCCGGTGCCGGAGCTTGGACAGAAGCTGGATCTCCGTTTGGAACTCGTTGATCCCCTGAGACGACGACGGGTTCCCTCGCTTGATCGCCAGCTTCGTGCCGTCGTCCTGCGTGCCGAGGTAAACCTTCCCGAATCCTCCGACGCCCAGCACGGCCTTCTCGTCGAAGTTCTTGGTGGCCTCCCTTATCTCGGCGAAGGTGAAAATTCTGCCCACACCTATGCTGCCGGAGGAGAACACGCCAGAGTAGCCGCTCCTGCTCCTGTTTGATCCGAAGCGGCTCCGGAAGCTCCTGATCTTGCTGCTGCTGCTGCTGCTTTTGCTCATGAAGCTCGACTGGCCCGCATGGAGCGGGAGGAACCACGGCGAGAAGCTGTTCTTCCTCTCCCATTCTTCCGGCCGCTTCCTAGACCGGCATAGTGCCGCCGCCGCAACCACGGCCAAGGTTAACGCGCCCAACCCGAGCCCGACCCCTGATACCACCCTCATCGCGACGCCCCTCGAGGACTCGTCGACCGCAAATTGCCCGTCCAAGCTCCCTGCCGCGTTGCTCATCTTCATGACCTCGAGGCCATTGAGTATGGCGTTGGGCGGGGCCGCTCCGGAGTTGGGAAGCGGACCTACCTGCACGAGAAGGGTCCCGTTGGTGATGGTGGTGGCGTTGACCGCAAAGTCCTTGTAGTAGGCTATGGCGAGGCCGGAGGTCAGCGACGACAGGTCGAATGTCGAGGCGGCCATGAGCCCGTTGATGTACACGTTGAAGTAGAGTGAGTTGAGGCTCTGGCTCACGATGTCGCAGAAGTGCAATCGAACAAGATATGAAAACGCCGAGTCGGCGGGCACCAGCCACGAGATGTTGAAGTTGGGATCCTCCGTGTTCGAGTTCGCCATCGCGTCGGCGGTGGCGTAGACGGCGCTCGGAGCGATCAGCGGCGTTACCGACCCGTCGTCGGCGTACCTCACTGCCTGGGTCGTCACTGCCACGCTCTGAGCTGCGGCGGGGACCTTCAGGAACGGGCCGTCGGGAAGCCACGTCCTCCCCAGCGTGTCATTTGCCGGTGAGATCAACGGCCCGCCGACGTTGAGCCGACAGACGACCTCGAGAGCCAACTTAGACACGCCGCGGAACTGAGCGGCAGGGGCGATGCCATAGGCGAAGTCAGCGATGAGGTTGTCCGGCGCCGAAACGACCTCGATGGCGTTGATGAAGGCAAGGGATCCCTTATTGGGGACGAAAACGAGGGAGACGTGGTCATCGGTGACGGCGAGCAGGTACTCCTTGACGACAGGGGACTCCGGGCTGAAGTCGTAGAGGAGGACTACTTCGTCGGTCTGGACGCTGAAAACAGAGGAGGTGAGGTTGTAGCCGGCGCAGACGAAGGCGTAGAAGTAGAGGCGGAGCCAGTGGCGGCCAGGCTTGGAGACAGCAAAGCTATAGGAAGAACGATCCGTGAAGACGCGGGCATTGAGGAACAACGGCAGAATCGGAGTAGCACCGACGCCGTCGCCGGCGGCAGAGACCATGATGTCTGGATCGGTGGAAAGGAAGGACGTCGACTGGGGATCGGACCGGAAGATGCGGCCATCGCCGAGCTGGGTGCTATTCGGGGAGCCGCAGTCGATCAGGTAGTTATCCGCCGGCGTGAATTTAACTGCCATCGGCGCCGACTCCTGAGCTCCGCCACGGCCAAGGCAGAGGAGGAGCAGTAACGATGATGCAAGCTTCTCCAACCCACGCTTCGACATAGGACCTCGATTAAGCAGCGGAAGCTCGACTGCCGCAGCAATGGCGTCCGCCGACGTGCATGGGGAAGATCCTCCGCGGAAGACGAAAACAATGGAGATGGAAACGATCGAGAGAAGAGAAGCAACGACGGGCTTCCAGATCTCCGCTGTCAAACAAAACAAAATCTAATAATCTAAATCCAAATCTAAATCTTTCATTCGATCCTGCTCGAATCTGATTGGCGGAGAAGCCTGTTGGCTGGCTGAGGACGGGAGGGAACCGACCAAGCGGCCCGCGGGCATCATAAAGACAGCGGACGCGGACGTGGGGGCCTCGAAGCTGCCTCGCCGCGTTCCAGCTACGCGTGGGTCCCTTGCTGGGCCTGGCCCCACCCATCTCGCTTCTTAATGAATGTTTGCCTCGCGCTGGGGTTGGAGGTGGGCCCCCGCTCGAGTAAATGGGGCTCACGTCGATATCGTAACGAGCCTCCTCCGACTCTCGCTATCCATTGGCTTCACACTAACTAGTGCAACTGCGGCTCTTATAACTCCGCTGTATTCGTCAGTTCCGAATCGTGGTCGGGTCGTGTCACCGATCTCGACTAGTCGAGAATGCGTATCGAAAATTAAAGAGTCTCGAGCGACTCGCATTGCCGACAATGGTCTACGAGCGCTGGCATCATGAATGTGAAAGTTGAAGGGGGGAACAAAGAGCTCTGTCGAAGGTTAAATTGTGGAAGAGAGAAAGCGACCAACGAGTGTCTTCGAAAGAGACGATTAAATAAAAGATTAAATAAATCAATATGTAAAATAATTGTAAAAAAAAAAAAGGAGGGAAAAAAACACAAGTCAAAATGAAGCGAATCTTGGAGCTGGTACTTCCGAAGCGGCGCGGCGGCACGGATTCTGATCTATCGGGTTTCGGGTGGCGGGTGTTGACCGACTGCTGCTTGCGCGGAGCCCGAAGCAGGCGCGGGGATCCGAATCCGAACCCAACGGGCAGTCCGTCGTCTTCCTATCGACTGCCATTGCGAGGCCAAACAAGATGCAGAGAGCAATGCCATAAATACGAGATCCGCCAGAAATAGACACCTGCAAGAACGAGCTAGAGAGAAGGTTCCTCCGGTCCGGGATGGAAGAAGATGGAGGAGGAGGGTTAGGCTTCATGGAGTTGCTTACTTCAGGGGCAAGCATCTTGCTCTTCGACGGCTCTGCTTCGTCTTCGATGCTCTGTTTCAGTGGGAAACAGGAGGAGGAAGAAGAAGAAAACGAAAACAGTAAATGCAGTAATGTTTCGGAGAATTCAAAGGTTGTTTCTTAACTAAGTTAACCTTCCTTCCATGCTCAACTTGGTTTATGTATTTATCTATCGGTTTGCTATCAGAAGATTGCTGTAAAGAAGCCGAAAACAGAGTGCCCTGCTTCAGCGGCCAGCTTCCATGGCAGCGCCAAGGTCCCTTTTACTGCTTGCTACTGATTCGTATATGCATTTTTGGTATGTCCATTATTGAACAAATCTGTGAAAAAACAAAAATCTAGCGCAGAGGAGGAAGGAAAAGTTAGGGGATCGAATTACCGCATTGCAGCAGCTGGTTTCTCCCTTTGGCAAGGTGAATGTTAATCATGATTATATCAATGAAGATTTCGACTTGATCGTTTGCGCCCTCTGTCTCTCTGTTGCAGTCTGATACTGCCACTGTTCTCCATGAAGCCCTCGGTTACATCCGCTTCTTGCATGACCAAGTCCAGGTTCATAGCTAAACCTCCCAAACTCCACACGTATAGTTTTAATATATCAATTAATCTGTTCTCTGTCAGGTTCTGAGCTCGCCGTACCTGAGAAACTTGCAGTTCGTGGAAGAAATTGCAGTAAAACTTGATTAATTCCCTGCGTGAATCCTTCTTGTTCTTCAGTGTTCACTCAGCATGGTGCGTCCTTTGGCGTTGCAGGCGGAGGAAGAAGCGAGGAGGATCGACGATCTAAGAAGCCGAGGCTTGTGCCTCGTGCCGGTCTCTTGCGCGGAGCAGGTGACGAGCAGCAATGGAGCTGATTTCTGGTCGCCGTCCATGACTTCGATGACGCGGGGCAGCAAGTCCTCTTCCTCCATTTCCAAGCACTAAGCGACTGCACTCCCTTTCTTGTTACTGAAACTTCTTTTCCTCTCTTTCTTAGAGGTGAAAGCTAAGATTAAGGCTCGTGTAGCTAATTCTAGATATTGCAGAATCTTGTTTGAGATCATAATTCTTGGAAGAAGCAAACTTTTGAAGTGTTTGTCTCTTCGTCTTCTCCTTCTTTGAACTGTAAAGAGCTATAATTGGTAGAGAACTCAACAAAGAAAGCATAACCAAGTCAATCGATACAAAGAAGATTCTTCCTGTAGCAATTTCCATTTTCAATAGAGTGTGGAACAAATCTTTCAACTGTTAAAAGGAAAAGAACAAGAAAATCTAAACGACTGAAGAGTTTAGAGCTAAACTTTGCTCTGCAAATTCCCATTTGTGGAAAAATTAAGGGAATGGATAAATTCCACAACAGACAATTACAACTTGGAATGAGTATGCTTCTAAATTTACTTGTATTCAATTACCATCTGTTGCATGACCTCTAACTGGATCTTGTGGGTAACAGCTTGAAGAGTGCAGCAATTGGCATTCCCAGGAATCCAAGGAAAACAGTCACAAACCATTGCACCGCCGTAAGTGGCGTTGTGTTCGCAAAGTCGCCAAGAAACTGGATAATGATGAATTGAAAGATGATGGTGCTCATAAGCACACATAGAAAGACATAATTCTGCAAGATGCCCTTGAATACATTTATCTTCTCCATCTCTCTTGAGCTGATCTCATTGA
Organism: Curcuma longa; assembly: GCF_044706935.1. Taxonomy (NCBI): domain Eukaryota; kingdom Viridiplantae; phylum Streptophyta; class Magnoliopsida; order Zingiberales; family Zingiberaceae; genus Curcuma; species Curcuma longa. The sequence continues at coordinate 1,937,181 of NC_133877.1, forward strand.
ACACCTGCATCAGGCAACAAATTGGGGCCAACATGAATTCCAACAAAATAGAAAAGTTTTGAAGTTCATACATAGACTGGTAGATACTCTATAAATATAAAATGTCGATTTAAAGATAGTTTACCTGGCAGAAAACAAAGGAATTGAATGTAATTGTGTTGAGTGTGAGATCAGAATCAGGGCCACTGAGCCCAAATAACTCTTTTCCTTGTGTCTGGAGACACCACATGATAATAAACTGGTAGATTGATTGTCCCAAGATGTTTCTCCACATTGTATTGGTGATGAATTTCCCAGTCCTTCCAACTGGTGTTCTTTGCATTAAGTGATCATTTGGTGGTTCAGTTGCTAATGCCAATGCTCCTAAAGTGTCCATGATCATGTTCACCCAAAGTAGTTGAACAGCTGTGAGTGGAGCACTTCCTACAGACAGCAGATGTCCAAAGAAACAGTGAGAAAAATGGGAAACATGGTAAACTTATTGCAGAAAGTGTTGATACATTATTGGAAGCATGTTGGGTATGCCTAACCTGACCAACATGCCGACGAGAAGTTAACAATTAGAGCAACCACGTTAACAGTGAGCTGAAATTGCACAAACTTTTGAATGTTGACATATATGGACCGCCCCCACTTTGCTACAGTCACTATTGTCGAGAAATTGTCATCCAGAATTATGATATCGGCACTTTCTTTAGCTACCTGCATCAAGTAAGTCGAGGAAAGTGTTGATATTAGTATTTTGCTATTCCTTAAGTAGTCTCAGCGATAAATTGTGTAAGATCAAACTGCCTATTGGCTTGACTGAAAGAAAACTAAAATGCATAAAAGAAGCCAAACATTGTGATGTGATTGGAGTATCGTAGTGCTTTGGATGAACATTACAAAGTAAAAGCATTCAAGAATTACCTCAGTTCCTGCTATGCCCATTGCAAGTCCAATATCTGCCTCATGGAGTGCAGGGGCATCATTTGTGCCATCACCAGTCACGGCAACAACTTCGTGGAACAAGGTCCGCAAATGCTTAACTAAGGTATGTTTATCCATTGGCGACGATCTAGCCATGACCTTGCAGTAAACAAAAGATTAACAGTTAGTTATGATAGAACATCATTGAATAGAAAATGAGTAAATGTAGAAGTACCAAGAAAGCTACCTGAATCTTTGGAATCAATTCATTCAGCTCCTCCAAATTCTTCTCTCTGAATTCTGGACCTTCTATAGCAATACCATCATCAGTGAGGATACCACATTCCTTAGCAATTGCTTTTGCGGTATTTATGTTGTCACCAGTAACCATTCTAACAATAATCCCAGCAGCCTTACAAGTTGCAACAGACTCCTTCACGCCTGGACGAACAGGATCCTTAATTCCTATAATTCCTATGCATGTATATTCTTCAAATGACATTTGCTCTTTGGCAGAGAAGTTATCACCAAGATCCTTGTAAGCAAGGCATAGAGTCCGAAGAGCTTCACTAGCAAAGCTATCAATGGTGCTCTTAAGATGATTGATTGCATCATCATCAAGTGGTACGACGTTGCCTGCAGAATCTACATAACTGTTGCAAGCAGCCAAAATAATTTCAGAAGCACCTTTGCAGTGGGCGCGATATCCTGCTTCAGGAAGTTGAAGCACCACTCCCATTCTCTTCTTTGTGGAATTAAAGGGCTCGACTTTGACGAGCTTTGTTTCCTGCCTTTGTGCATGAAAGTCTCCGCCAAGTGACAGACCAAATTCCAACAATGCAGCTTCCGTGGGTGTTCCCAGGATTTCAAGCTTTCCTTCTTGATTGGTCACAACCTCACCGCCGGTGTTGTTGAAAATTGACTGGAGAAGAGTTTTTCTCACAATGTCTTCTAAATGGGAACTCACATTACCATCTTTCTCAGAATTGACTTCCACAACATTTCTGCAGATACAGGCTTTCACCACAGTCATACGGTTAGTTGTTAGTGTTCCAGTTTTGTCACTGCAGATTGTTGTAGCTGAGCCCATAGTCTCACAAGCTGCGAGGTGGCGGACTAGTGCCTTGTCATTCATCATCTTCTTCATTGCAAAAGCAAGGCTCAATGTTACAGCTAAGGGAAGTCCTTCAGGAACAGCAACCACAACGATAGTGACTGCAATCGCAAAAAACTCCAGCATCTCCAGTGCATCATCACCAGACCAGCTCCAGAGCAAGTCTTCCTGGTATTTTCGAGCAACAAGTCCCTGAGCTAGCACAGCAAATGTTATAACTGCAAAAAACAAACCAATTTTTCCAATGATAGTTGCAACTCCATTCAGTTTAACTTGTAATGGAGTTTCATCATCTCCTCCTTCGCTAAGTGTAGCGAGCAGCTTACCCCATTGGGTTCGCATGCCAACAGTGGTCACTAACATTTTGCAAGACCCATCTTGGACTTTTGTCCCAGATAAAAGAAAAGGGTACTCTGCTTTAACAGAAACAGGTTCACTTTCACCTGTTAGACTTGATTCATTGATCAACAAGGAATATCCAGATATAAAAAGACCATCAGCAGGGACTTGATCTCCAATCGATAAATGCACAATATCACCAGGAACAAGATCATAAATGGAAATCTTCTGTCTGAAACCATCTCGTGTCACTTGGATAGAAATCTTCTTTTTCTCCTTATCCAAATCCTTGAACTGTAAGGACTGCCTGTAGTCACTAGTAGCAGTCACAAACACAACTAATAGGATGCTCGCAACGATTCCAAGGCCATCGTGGGCACCTTTTGGCCATCCTTCCATTGCAATTCCAACAATCAGAGAGACAAAGGCACACACCGCAAGAATTATCAATGTAGTATCCTGAAATGCTTCCCAAACAAATACCCAAAAACTCCGAACTGCGCTTTCAGTGAACTTATTTATACCATAAATCTCTTGCCTCTTCTTTAACCTGTTGTCAGTGGTAGAAAGTCCGTCAGTCCTAGACACGTTAAGCTTATTTATGATCCCTTCAACACCACCATGCATCTTCAACTTCTTCACATCATGGCCTTCGACAATAGATCCCAATTCATCAGCACAAATCTGAAAACCTGCCGCACTGACCTCTTCAGGTACAACATATTCACTTCGTAAAGCAATTCCTGAAACATAGATTGTATTTACATATTGAGAAACACAAAAATATCACTTTATCAACCAAAATACAGATTAGAAGTGAGATGATAAATCACCCTGTATGAACTGAAGTGCAGCTTTTGAAACCAAAACAGCAATCCGCAATTTCTCCTGTTAAATGCAACTAGTCAGTTTAATGGCTAATTTATCATTTCAGACAAGCAATATGAGCTGAGCAGTGCAGTAAGATCTCAAGCTTCTAATGAAACAGATTCTCCCATGGGGAGGAAGGTCAAGGATCGGTAGGGTAAACGACCGGAAAAACAAAACATCAAGCAGATGAGCAACTACTGTTGAGAAACCACAAGAAAAGAATGGAAATTTTCAGACGCATCAAATGATGAAGCAACTGAATGTTGGTCGTTGTTCCCCAAACTTGAGTTCTCCACTTTTCAGTTCACAAAAGAAAGAGTTCCTTCTTCTTCTTTTTTTGTCGGAACCCTAATCCGATCTTTGTAGAAAATTACCGATGAGAGAAACAGAAGAACAGATCCAAAGCACGCCGCGAAGAAAAAGGACCGACCTGGTTGGTTTTCTTCATGGCCTCGGCCTCGGAGCGCTTGGATAGGTTGGCAGTGAAACGAAACCTGCGTTTGGGGTTCTTGACGACACTGCAGAGCTTCCGCCATCGCCTCAGCGCCTCCTCCTCCGAGTTCTTCGCCTTCACTCCCCCGAAGTTCTCGTTCAGGTAGTTCTCCATCCCCCTCATCCCAGCAACCAAGCAAAAAGGAAGCAGACTCCGGCCCCTAATCAGCGACAAGCAGCAGCAAAAATGCAATCTTTCCAATTCCCAGCGCTCCAAAGCTAATTAGATGGAACAAAAAGAGGGAAGAAACCAGATCTGCAGAACGAAGGAGTCATGGGCGACAACAATGGAGGCAACATGTGGAATCGCAAGCGGAGTCAACTTCAGGATTGAGGGTAGGAGGTGAAGATTTCTTACCTTTTTCTTTGCGTGCTGAAATATGATTGGAGCAGAGTTGAGGGCTGCATTTCTTTTTCCGTTTTTGTTCTCTGTCCGTTTTCTTATAAAAAAAAAAAATGGAATCCTTGCCTTCAATTATAAAAGACAATAATTTATAAAACTGTAGTTGATCATGAAAAAAGAGTATCTAACTAAGATTTGAACCTTTGCCCCACAATCATTTATGAGGAGGGCTCCAACTCGTTTTCGATCAGCCCCACGATCATTTATGAGGTAAGATATTACATTTATCATGAGCCAGGAGGGTATTGTCTGACTTCACTAGAATTTAAACTCTTGCCCTCTTCTTTAAGTCTATTGTATCATAACCAACTCAGCTATTTCGGGAGCTTCTCTGTTCATTTTCTTCTGAAAGGTGGAATCCGCTACCTTTGTATCATAACCAACTCAGCTATGCTTCGGGAGCTTCTCTGCATTTTCTCTGTCCGTACCTTAGCGGCTCTACACGATCGGTCCCACGATCATTTATGAGGAAGTAAATCGAGAAACTACAATTGATCACGAGTCAGAAGGGTATTATCTAGCTTCGTCTGAATTTGAACTCTTGCCCTCTTCTGCAAGTCTATTGTGTCATAATCAACTCAGCTATGCCTCGGGAACTTCTCTGTCCATTTTCGATTGGGCGTGAAGAGTCCAAGGAACTGGCGATCAGTCGGATGCTTCGGCCCGGCATCGTCCGAATCTATTCGAAGAGATCTAAAAGTTATTCGTCGCAATTTATGTTTTTTAATAATAAATTAAAATATGCCTTTTTGATGCTCAAGTATCGCACCAAATAATGTTGTCATTCTGCATTCAATTAATTTTAATTTTTGTAATTAATTTCTGACTTATTAACCAGTCAATTGGTCCAACCAACTCACCTTTTTTAATTTTAGCTAATATTCAAAATGCACATGATGCACGTTTTAAAAGGAATATAAATTCATTCACGTGGTTTAAAATGAAAATAATTTTAAAAATACTTAAAGTCAGACCAGACTCATTTAAAAACATTTAAAAGGAGTATAAATTCATTCACGTTTTAGGATTTAAAGATTTTTTTTATTTTTAAAATTAAGATATTTTAATATTTTTACTTTGATTCAACCTAACCCATCCGGAATTGACACCCCTAGGCTCAGCCCACAAGTTGAGTCCAGCTCAACCGACAAGTCACGGCATGCCCCAGATGGTGCTGCACTGACCCAGGCACAAGTCCGGAACTGAAGCTTGTCTGGTTCGGCTGGACGCGATACGATTGCGGCTGGACGCGATACGACCCATATCATGCCAGACCTAACCCACCATTCATTTGGCAGCTCTGTAGACAGTATCAAAATACATGACCAATTGGTGAAATGCACAATTCCTGTCTTCCTTACTGTCTGATTTCGATAAATCTACTCTGGAATAATCATCATCCATCCTGAACAAGCAAGCAGTTCGATCGTTTAGCTCCATATCAAACCTCCATTGTTTCTAGGTTAGATACATGGTCGAACTCCATGAATTAAATAGAAATTGCTCTTCGACTCTAAATTAGATGCTGGCACATTCACTTGGCACGATAAGAATCTCCATTCGGTTATAAAGCAGATGAACTGCTCGAAGGACTAACGCCTGCTGGTGCGAGATTTTGGCCTCGATGATTTCTGCAAAAGAGAGGTGATGATAAGTATCACAGCAGTGAAATAAAAATAAGGACGAGCTTGCCTGTGTGATGATTTTGTGAGTATCCAAATACAAATTCAAAATAAACAGAGAAGTTTTATGGATCAACTCACAGATGGTCCAAAGCTAGCACCTGAACCACCAGTTCCTGCACGTAAACAAAACAGCCTTGTTAAACATAGAAGTTTAACACAAATGTTTATGAACTAGGTTAACATTAATTCTTGTAATGCAATCATTAGTAAGAAAAGGTTTGTTACATGTCTTTGCCTCTAAGAAGATGAAAGCATATAAAATAAGAGTGAATACGAGGAATACAAGACGATAACATAAATATGTATCGGCAGACAATGATGGTAAGAGGAAACTATCACAAATTGCTTGGGTTGTGTGAGAGGCATGTAACATGTTTAGCGATCGTAGTTCTCAAAGTTTAGAAAGCTTATTGAATGTCTATCTCTAAGGAAGATTGTATTCATATTCTATGAACAACAAGCTTAACTAGAGCAGCCCGTAAACCTGTCTATGTTAAACAAAAAACAAAAAAAGACCATGAGTACTATATCCTGGATAAATAGTTTGACAAGGGTATTATAAATACAATAAAATAAATATTGAACATGTACCTGCCGCAGAGAGCGGTGTCGAGAAAAGTGAGCTATTCACCGGAGTGGATCCAAATGATGAAGTACTAATTGCCAATCCTGAGGGAGTTTGCGTAGAACCAAATAGAGATGTAGAAGGAGTACCAAATGGTGTTGACTGTAGTGAAAAGCCAGAGGAACCAAATAGGGTGGATGTAGGAGAAGGTGCTGTCGGGGTTGAAAAGAGAAAAGAAGAAGAGGAAGATGCAGCAGGCACTGAGGAAGGAGTACTAAATAATGAAAATCCACTTCCAGAAGATGCCGCTGAAGGTCCAGCAGATGGCTGCACAGAGCTTGTTGCTGGTACCACCAAACTATTGAATGCACTAGAGACTTGGCTAGTTGGTTGTGCAGATATTGCAGGCAAATGCAACGTTGGATGAACTCTTTTGGCAGCTGCTTCCTGTTGAGCTGCTTCTCTTCTGTTAGCCTCAAGAAATGGATCATTTGCATTGCCTTGCCGGCGCTGATCAGCAAGGTATGCCGTCTTCATTGATTCTACATACTGGTGAAGATTCTCCACCTGCAATCCGAACAATAAAAAGATAGCAAAATATCCACTAGTAGAATCTGAAGAGACTAACTACTCAAATGCCAAACGAAACTAATAAAAAATTGCCCTTCTAAAAATCAAAAGCAATCCTCAAAATAATGATGAGGAATTCTTAACAATATAGGGAATAATTAATCATCTAACCTTGGCAGCCACATGAACAAAAAAATCATGGACATTGGAAATCACATGTGGCAAAGACTCAAGAGAATTTGAACCCGATCTCTTATTATCCAACATTACTAGCTGTTCTACTTCTTCAATCCATTGGTAACACTCGGTGAGATACTTCTCAAATCTGGCAACCGTTTGTTCCATGAAAAGGGATGGCCTTTTAGGCATTCCACGATAAAAATCAAAAACTGGTGCCACCGAGCCAGAAGCCAATTGATTAGTTTGCGTTGAAGCTGTTCCATATCCTGTATTTGGGCTTCCAGATGCCACATTTGAAGTGGTTGGGGCACTCTGACGAAGAAAACTTGACCTTAACATCATATATGAGCGAATGGCAAATTCTGTATCCCACATCATTTTGTTTGCAGACACCATTAGATCTTGGACAGAAACTTTTTCTCTTTCCATTGCAGCAGTGATAAGCCCAAGTTCCTAAATATCAAATTGAGACTCACTATGCATTAATTGATGTACAAGGATGATAAGAACAGTAGTATTAATAGACAATCTAATATGCATAAACAGAACTCATTGCTTGTCAGAAATTGAACCTAGATGAATGATGCTACATACTTCAAGACAAAATAGTAATACAAAATCAAGCCAGAAGATGCTGAACTTGCACAAGGTAAGCTAATCTTCATTCTAAACATGTTATTTCTCCCATCATGGCCACCTTCAACATCAAGTATGGATGGAAGGAATTTTAAAACTTAATGAAAAAAACATAGAAAAAAAGGCAAAAGAATACAAAGTGCAATATAAAAGATACAATGGCATATTCATCTACCTAAGGGAAGCAGCAATCCACGTAGAATATTGCATTGGAATCAGATGGCAATAACAACTCAATTTGAGCTCTACGTACAGATTATTAAGTGGTAGTTGAAGGTGATAGAATCACTATGGTGATTTAAACTTCACGGGTGACAGAAATATGTTTATTATATCTCTGTTAGGAATGTCATGCAATACTGAAGATGAATGGAACAAATAGAGATCTTTTTGACCAAATAATTTAGCATTCAGAAAATCATTTGGATGAATTGGAATCACCATCCTTTGACAATCAACAAATCACCCAACCAGGGGATGATCCAATCACCATGATGGTTTGTTATCAATGTATAATTAATAGATATCATACCAATTGCAAAGTTCACCCAACTAGGGGATGGGCCAATGACCATAGTGATTTGTAATGAATGCATAATTAAATTACTAAATAATGGTATCATATAACTCAACAATTTTCCCTAATGAGAAAAATAACCAGATATCACTCCATTTGTAAAATAACTAAAATAAGACAACAGAAAAGTTGTTTAAGAGAACTAAAATTAGCCAAATATGGAATAAATTTTTGAATGTAATAACTTTCACTTGTCATCCCTGTGAGATACTGTGTCGGAACTTACATCAAGGAACCAGACAAACACATGGTGAGCTCGTGATGTCCAATAACAACTCAATTCACAGGGGTCTCCCTTTCTATTAAAGAGGGAAAGGATGTACAGAATTTTTTTCTTTGTGGAATTTAAACTTTGCAAGTTTAGGAAGAATGAAGAAATTGCCGGCATGTAGAGGCATTTAAAAAATAACTGAAGAACCAGAAAGAGAACAAAGCAGCAAAGAAGAGACTCAAACCTGAATGATTCGACTGGAATTAGCCTCGAAACTGTCACCTGATACAGATGAATCATAAAGCCGACTGCATTGATCCAACCTTTGGCTCTCATGCTTGTACTCCAGAATCCGCTCCCTACACAGTAAAAAATGCAATGATAAAGAACACATCTGCAAAGATTACCTACACTGAATTAGTAGAAAACAGGATGTCTAAGCCAAATAGATATGCAGGTAGTTAGAACGAAGTAAATGAGTGGTGAAGGGAAGATTAACCAAAACTGAATGAAAGGCAACTCAAATTTCCATAATCCTGTGAAGCTCAAATAAAAAAGAATCCACTTTTCGTGATTTAAATGCAGTAAATGTTAAATAAGAACCTAGAAATGTAACAGGGTTGAACGAAAAACCCATACTTTGAATAAAAGAAACAACCAAACAAACATAGCAAAAAGAGAAATAAAAAAAAAGGGGCCAATATAAGCGTACTCAATTTGCAGAAGCAGTTTCTGTGAGTCAGGATGCAGATCCTCCCAGTTGGTATTATATCCAGCCGGCGTCTTATCCTTTGTATAAAGCAAAACCTGCTGCTGCGGTACAGTGCTTGCAGGCTGCTGCTGCTGCTGTATTTGGATCTGCTGCTGCGGCTGCGGCTGGAACTGGAATGGCGATTGCTGCTGCTGCTGCTGTTGCTGCTGAATCTGAGTATTTTGGAAGAGCAAAGACTGCGGCTGTGGGGTCTGGAACGGCGAAGGCTGCGGAAGCTGTAGTTGGGGCGGAGGAGTCTGAAACGAGAACGCCATTTGCTCCCCAGAAGGCCAACGCTTCCGCCGCCACCGCTGATCGGTGGCGAGCCGCCAACTGTAGAGACGGGAACCAGGATCAAACTGGCAAATTGGGGATGGACATCAATTTCCAAGACGACTCGAGCCGGAGAAGCGCTACAAACGAGAGCTTCGGAGGGTAAATAGAAATCCCAAACCCTAACGACCGGAGGGGTTCGAATCAAACACGGCGAGCCCAACTCTGCCTCTCCGAAAAGACTATATTGCCCACCAAATTGCCACGTTTTTACAGCTTTACCATTTAGCCGGGCCGGATAAACTTCAACCCAATAGCCACCCGGCCCAGTTTCACCTCATACAAATTACAACCTACTATTTTCGATCGCAATTTATTTTTTGAAATTCAAATAAACATAATTAATGGGATAAACAGATCAAACATACCAAGTGAGTTGGGAGGAAGATCAAAGTGCCTCCATTTTAGTCGATTACTGTTCATGTTTATTCTAGTCGACTATCATTATTGCTGCTATCTTCAGAAACAAAAATGGAGACCTGGCCACTTTTGCATTTGTTAAGCAAGTTTCAGGAACTGTGTTCTTGCATGCTAACGTTCACCAAAAAAGTTGTGCAAGCTTCTTCATGTACTCTCATTGAAAAAAATTGAATTAAAATCGACCATTACTCCAGTTCTCTGACAACATTAACATCTCGAGCTTCCTCACAGACCTGAGTTAATGAGCATTTAATCTCAATTCTCCTTTTGTCTGGCACCTTCCTACCATCTGAGCTCACTCCTGTTGCCATCATCGTCTTCGCCTGCTTCAACAGAGTAGTCCTTTTCTCATTCTCAAACATTCATCTTCATAGTAGAATGCATTTTTCCAGTTGCATGCAGGAGATCCTTTTCTCATCTTATTTTGTCGTCTGAAATTTTAGTTACAGATGAGTGGAAGATGCAAGGGATGTGAGGAGTGGGAGAAGCACTTCTACTGGAACCACATGGACAAGAGAAGGATACACTTCTTCAAGATCATGGCTGGCGATTTCACCAAACGCTTGGTACTCATCTGATACGCCATCTTTATGCATTTCATTTTATTTTGATCTGCAATTTATTGTACTTGTTCAGAAACTGCCAAAGAACTTTGTCAAAAACTTCAAAGATCACATATCTGGAGATGTAACCTTGAAAGGCCCATCTGGAAACTCATGGAGGGTTGGGTCCACGAACATGGAGACTGAGTTATGTTTCAGAGCAGGTTGGAAGAACTTTGTCGAAGATCACCACATTAAGGAATTTGACATCTTGGTGTTTAGATACGATGGAGACTCCTGCTTCGATGTGTTGATCTTTGGTGGGGATGGATGCGAGAAAGTTACTTGTTTTCTTGATCAGAAAAGAAATCTGAAGAGAAGAGAAAAGGCAGACGATGATTCTGCACAAAGCTTGCGTGCATCTCCTCATGGCAAAACCATTGCAGATATTAGCTCTTCAAGCAGCTCATATGAGGGTTATGGTAAAAGAAACATTCAAAGTTATCAGAATCTGCATTATGATTAAAATTCTGAGTAACTGGTTGAGAAATTTCAGGTGAAAAGGATCATGTCAAGGAAGAAGAGGTTGAAAAAGAAATGCAAGTGGGGATTACTACTCCTCCTTCCCTGTTTGTCTCGAGGAAGACTAAGCTATCACTCACTGAACTAAAGAAAGCTTCCAAATTATCTCTCAGAATTCCCAAGGAGAATCCAACTTTCGCGGTGGTAATGCGGCAGTCGAATGTTTCAGAATCACCTTTACTAGTGAGTGAGCCCATGCCAGCAAATTAAAGCATTCAACTCATCTTGTTAACTAATTTCCTTTTTCCATTTCGTCCTCAGACCATCCCTGCCAGTTTCCGGAATGCATATCTTCGCAAAGATATTTCACAGTTTACTCTCCAAATCCCAACCAGAGCAAAAAGATGGATCGTAAAGGTCGCCAAGACCCGAAAGTCGATTGGTGGAGTCACATGGAAGAGATTCGTCGTCGATAACAACTTAAAGGAAGGGGATGTTTGTGTCTTCGAGCTGGCTGAAGGTGAAGGTGCCAAGATGATGATGGTTCACATCGCCAAGTGTGCAACTTGACTGATCTGTGTCTGAGTGGCTAAAGTTGCTGTGTTTTGTGAAACAGAAACATCAACGACCAGTTCTTCTTTTTGCAAGCCTTAAACTATATGTATAATGGGTTCATGTATGAGGCACAAACTTCTTCTGAATGAATTAACTATATATCATTTCCATGGCTACAAGTAGCAGCAGTCATAAAGCTTGGTGCATGGAAGGATTCCACCATTAATGTCTCTGTTCTCTCCATGGCTCACTCCCCATGTCTGGTTAGATGACCTGTCTTGCCTGTTAGTTTAACGATTACTTTTAGCTTCTCAGTTAAAGTAGGAACGTTGCCAAAAACCTAAAGAAAAGGAAGAACGTAACAAATATGAAGAGATCGAGTGATTAACTGAGTCAGTCAAAGAGGCTCTAGGAACATTAACTCTCGGGGCACGAGCACATACGTGGTCCAAAACTAGACAGCTTTGGAAAAAGATGAAGGAAATTTGATGAGGAGCATAAAGATGTGCAGAGATTTATTGCCTCATCTGGGGACAAACAAAGAGCTGAGACTGACCTACAAAAAGGCTACGTTAATTATATTAATTAAAGGACTTTGAAGATGGAGTTCTGACCTTCTTCATCTAGTTGTAGGACTACTTAATCCACTGTGCAATCATAATGAGAAACTTTAAAGACAGTTGCTCATCAACGTGAGCAATGAACTGAACCTTTACATATGCAATTAGGGTATATATATATACACACGTACGTAGCATGAATCATGCATCAGATCAAGTGTACAAGCCTGTCCTTGCATGGAAGAAGCTAGCTAGCATGCGTGACTTCGAAGCTCGGAACCCTAGAAGTTTGTGAAGCAGAGCAGGACTAAGTTGAGTTGAGGCAGGTGAAAAGAGGAGAGGAGGGCTAGCCAGAAAAAAAGAAAAGGATGTGAATGTGATGGTGCAAAAAAGAGGCAAGCTTTTGAGCTCAATTATTAATTGAGTGCTCGATGGGAGTTTTGACTCCACGATCGATCGAATTGCGTGCATTTTTATAATATCAACTAATCTTTCTTCTAGCAAGCTCGATCTACACGTACGAGACTCGGTCGATCCTCTAAGTATTGCAGCTGCTCATGAAGAATTATATTGTGATATCTGTACATGGATCTATATGTGGATATATTTTTCATTGTTGCAGGTGTGGAAAACTAAAAGGAAGTGTACTGACAGAGAACAATAGATGGTGGATTGACCAATTAGTGTACTGTGCATGGGAAGACAAATTAAAAGAGGTGGCAGAGGCAGAAACACTACCTGCTGTTGCTGTTGCTTCTCCACGGAGCAGATAGACTACTCCAGATAGAGATCGAACTGTTCATGGAAGAAAGAAAGAAAGAAAAGAAAGGAAGAAAGGAAGAAAGAAAGAAAGTGGACCTGTCAAAAGCTTCCATGGCATTGGAAGATCTTTTGTTTGCAAAGTTAAAGCTGATAGATAGGATCGACTGACTGACGATCGATATGCATGATTTCTTCTTCTTTTTTTTTTTTCTTTTCGAGTTAGCATTTAATTTGCTCCGAATTCAGGTCCACCGGTAGTTAATTAGTCAGCAACGTAAATCGATAATCCAAGCAATGCAATTGACTTTAAAAAGTTTTGTTAAGAGAAGGAAGATGAAGACTAGATATATAATTACAGAGGTGCAGACAGATGTATAAATGGAATGAATATTATATAAGTCGATTTTGAATATGCATAATAATAGGTGTCTCCATATATATTTAGTAAAACACATAACTTTTATATTTATCAAATTAATTATATAGTTGTTTTCAATTATACCTTTGCTTTATGGCAGTCGATTGATGTAATAGTTAAGTATGATTATACTCAAGAGACTTTTAGAATGTAATGATCTTAGTTTGAAGCGATTTTAAGATTTTTTAGATCATTGATGTTTCCATAGTATTCAAAATTTTAAAATCTAATATGTTTTGCTTCAAAGGAATCATATGAATCTTTTGATGTTGTTGATGAGCTAGTAAGTACGATAAGTTGAATTAGATCCTTATTATTTTTTTTAAGATTGTAAAATTTTTAAAAATCTATATCTCTCAATTTATATAATGGAATCCAAGTATGAAGACATGATTTCTCTCAAGAGGTTCCCGATAGTGCAATAATATTAATTCGAAGAGAATCTGATATTCCTAAAGCTATAAATGAATTTTGATTAAAAATTATTCATAATCTTAAACACCTCAGAAATATTTCAAACTAAATTTATTATATTCTTTATATCATTATAAGTATAATTAGGCTCTCTTCTGCAAAAGGTGGATCCACCACCTTAGCGGCCCCACACGGTCGGCCCCACGACCATCTGTGAGGAGGTAAATCAAGAAAGTGCAGTTGGTTACGACGTAGGAGGGTATTGCCTGGCTTCGCCAGGATTCGAACCCTTGCCCTCTTCTGCAAATCTGCTGCGTCGTAACCAACTCACCTATGCCCCGGGGGCTATAATTAGGCTCTCAGACATAGCACAATTTTAATCCAATTAATTCGATCAATTTGGCTCTATAAAAATTTTTCACCGGCCATAAAAGAAAAACTTTTGGATGGAGTTTAAACACAATACCAAAGTGAAAACAAAATATAAAAGCTTTCGCATTGTGGTCTGTTTCTACACCATCAATCAAACTTTTCTAGTTGAAATTTCTGTGATCAGTCGAATTATCGAAATGATTCGAATGAAGAATTTAAATTACATTTAGAGTACATTTAAAATGAGGTGTTGAATTAAAATGAATCGTAAAGTGTAGATATATTGAGTTATATTCCATCATTCATTTGAATAAATAATTAAACTACTGCTTGTTTACCAAACCGCTAGCTAGCCATATAATTAATTAATAATATTTTTTAATTAAAAAGAAAAATAACAAATGAATGGTCACGTGAGAGGAGCACGTGGGAGGAGCCCGGGTACTAGCTGACTGTGCGCCGCGTGGCCTCGAGTGGCTCGAGAATAATTTGGACACGGAGGGAATTAAGTGGCGTTGGTGTACATTTAGGGAAGCCGACAAATGCTAGCCGTCGGTTGCGCCCGACGTGGGGCCAGGATGCGCCCAATCCCATGCACGTGGGCGCCCAGCTCCGGTGTTCCCGGACACGCTGACCACCGTGTCAGTCACTAATTTCCATTAAACCACATGCTTATCTATTTTAGATTAATTTAGAATTTAATGTTTAGATGTGTAGATACTAAAATTATATATATATATATATAAAATTGATATTCTGTGCACCACTCTCGTGCGCGATCGTGCACTCCAAGTTGATCACCGTTAATCACGCGTGATCGTGCAGTCTGGCCATCCAAATGTGGGAATGCATAGTGTTCTCTGCGCCTGACCCGCCGCTGCCGCCTCACCTTCCGGCCACCGTTGGTCGTCGGACTGGGACCGATCGATGCGCCACTCGTCGGCGTGTCGGCCGGTGTCGGATTCCGATCGGAATCCGACCGCGATTTGGCCGGAAACACACCGGCAGTGGCACGTGTCATTCCCAGCCAAATCGCGGCCGGATTCCGGTCAAATCGTGGTCGGAGACCGATCGGGAAAGGACTGCCGTCGTACGCCGGTCCTTCCCCGGTCAGTCTCCGACCGCGATTTGGCCAGAATCCGACCGTGATTCGATCGGGAACGCCGCGTGCCACTGCCGTGTTTCCGACCAAATTGTGTCGGATTCCGGCCACACATCCAGTCGGAATCCGATGCCGGACGACGCGCCGACGAGTGGTGCGTCGAACGGGCTGGTCCGACGGCCGGCGGTGATCGGACGACGCGGCGACGGCGGCTGGAAGTTGAGGGGGCCGGGTCAGCTAACTGTCGCGCACGATGGGGTCGTGGAGCGGGGTCACGCAGAATATATACAGATTTTATAAAAAATACTTCAAAGTATAAATGGCCTAAGGAGAAATGAGACATGACGTATGCATAGTTCTTATGTAAAAGCTAGCGGTCTCGATAAGCTTGAAAGGAGAAACTAGTAGGAGCCATGTCGCTGTAAGCTGTCACATTGTGAGGGCCAGGCAGGGGACCGACCATTCAGCTACACTCTGCATGCATATTTCTTTCTTCTGCCCTAATTAATCAAAACTTTCGATCCTCAGATACCTCAAACTCTATAGTTACTCCATTATAATACAATTCCTCATACTTAATCTTCTTCTTCTTCTTCTGCTTCTTCTTCACTGTTCATTTAATTTGCATGCATGGCAGCTTCCCCAGGTCGCTAGCTCCAACTCAAGTGCACTTCACGAGGCTCGGCTTGAATGAATCCATACTGTGCTTAAGAAACAGTTCTCCTATTCCTCTCACTGATCTCACTGTCTTCCTGCGGCCATGTCCATGCATGCTGCAGTTATGAGCAGGGTCAGGGACAGTGACCTTAAATCTTCTTCCCCCCTTCATGGTTCTTTCAGGGAAGAGGAAAGAGATGTTACATTATTATTCTTCGACCCTCTCTCTCTGGGTGTTATTCCTCTTCTTCCTTAAAATATATAACCTCCCTTCCAGTCAATATGCCTGAGCACAGGCACTGCAATTGAGCATTTATTGTCCTCCTTAATTAATATTTATATTAATATTATTAATTTGTTCATTGTTTCTCTCTTATTTATGCACCCATAGAAATCATAACCCACTCATGACCTAATCACTGCAGCACTTGTATTTATTTATCCCTCTCCTTCTCCTTCCTTTGCCTTTCTAGACACTACTCTTTCTCCTTCCTCCACAAAGGTAGGTTGCTGTAAGCTTACCTTGATCTTTATCTTGACCTTGAGCTGGGTTGGAGTAGTACTGGAGGTGGAGGTGGATCGACCATATGGCGACCGTCTACCCTGATCTTTCACTCCACATCTGTCCCCCGTCGGCCGCCCTGGCGGCGTCGACGACGGCGGGGGTTTCCTTAGGGGATCAGCTCGTTGGTCCCTCAGCAGCAGTGGCATCCAACTCCAGTGGCAGCGGCGAGAGCGAGTTGAGCCATGACCTTGTTCGAGTTCATCGTCGAGTCCGGCATGGCGGCTGCGAGCCGACTCTCCACCTCGGGCTCGACCGCGACAGCATTAACCATGATCGTCTCCTGAGTCTCCATCACCGGCAGGCGGCGCACGGGTTCAAGCGGACGCCGGCGCGGTCCGCCGGCCACGCGAGGAAGAGGAGCATCAGAGCTCCGAGAATGAGGTGGACCACCACCCTCCACGCCCATTTTGTCCATGCAGTCGAGCTCCTCGGCGGCCATGAGAGTAAGCACACGAGATCCGAGTACACATTCCGAATCTCAAATAATATTCCATTCATCGCATGGTAACCGAATGCTGCTGCAGGAGCGACGCCGAAGTCGGTTCTGGAACTCATGAACGTCAAGGATCTAACCCTAGCGCACGTCAAGAGCCATCTCCAGGTACAAACACACAGGGATTAAGCCTAAAGATGAATTAGAGTGGTTAATCTGCAGCAAAATGGCTGATTAAGTTTCATGCTGTCGATTAATGCTGCAGATGTATAGAACAGTGAAGAGCACTGACAGAGGAGGAGGAGGACAAGGAGGTACTTTAGATTTGACCAGTAATTCCACAAACACACATAATTAATTAATTCCTTAATATAATTGGTGCAGGGAATGGTCGAGGTGCAGAAATGAGGACGAACACTGTTGCTCAGAGGAGTGGAAGAGAGGTGGAGGGAGGACAACTGCAGGCATATGATAAAGCTGGGCAATACGATCAGATCAGCCATTGCTACTCTTTACAAACTCCACCAACAATATTACTGCCACTGTCCAGTTCTTCTAGGTTTCCTCTCGATCGTCACTCCTTAATAAATTATTATCGGCCTGCAGCTGCATGTAGTTTAATATTGGGCATTAATTGATTGTCAGTGCTCCGATCAGACAAGATAATGCGATATCGCATCCTTACTTGAGAAGGGATCATTGGCTGAAGAGTGACAGACAGGTGCAGATGGAAGATGAAGCAAATATCGACACTTTCTCTGCTGCAGTTGATGGTGGAAGAGCATATCCTGACCTTGAGATAACATTAGGCAGACAAAGTTGGCAAATGCAGCATGAGGATGTATCTAAAGAGATGACCCTTCTCAAGTGTCTATGAAGTCACAGAAAAATTATTGAGTGTGCAAGAGAACAACCTACAGTTTTACTTGGGATGTTTGAAGAGTTAGGGTTGCATTTGTACATGTAAAATCTAATCCTGACAAAATCTGGCTAGAGATTAAATTTTTGTATGACGTGTGCTATTACTCTTATGATTTTATGATGATTTCAATTTAATAAAAATTTTTTCTATCATATCTATCATGGAGGGTTATCAAATGGATATGGTTTGATATATATAACTTGCGTAATCAATAATGCCATAATCTTGCACAAATTTGCAAATAGAAAATGAGACAAATTTGATGAACCTTTTAGAAGCAAACCATTACTGGAATTCAATAACATGATAGAATTGTAAGGGTGTCTAGCCCTTAAAATTTCATACAAGCAACTCTTTGGGACTGATACGAAAATAACTCCTCCCCATGAATCTTGTCAATCTCCTATTCATCCTTGTAGAGCAATTGATAAATTTAGTAGATACCAGTGGCAACAGAGTTTTTATTTTCTGATAACCAGAGAGCTCTCTTTTCCTTGGAAGAACTATTAAGAATAATGAATATTACATACAATGGAAGGCATTTTGGATCAACAATGATTTAAGGCTATGTATTTAAGGCTATATTTCCTGCAAGTATCAGCGAGAATAGGAGTTTAACTCTGTGCTATACGTGGATTCTGATGTGCAATATGCCATACTTTCATCTTCCCACTTGATGATCTCTTTGGCATACTGAAGTGCTGCATCGACAGATTTTGAAACCAACCCATTTGCCAGTGTAATGTAGAGTTTACGCCCAGTGATAGAAATTTGAGCACCTCGACTAGTTTTATTAGACGGGTGCCGGCTACTTACAGGACTATAGTTGTCAAACCACTCACACAATGTCAGAGGTGCCATGTCTAACTTCTGCTCAAGCAAATCAAATTTACTTGGTATCAAAAGAAAATATGTATATTGAAAGGATGGATGACTAGCAATGCACTCAAAGAGCCTTTTGCTCTCCATCATCCGGTTCATAGTCATGCCATCTGTGTCTTCATAGTATTCATTGTAGTCTGTTATAGCAATAGAGAAAATGACAATGTGAACATCTTCAAACATGCCAAGCCACTTGCAGTTCTCTCCAAGGCCTTTGGTGTGAATTCTGATGAGCTGACACCTACAGTGGATGTGGAGTTATGGCAAAAGCTTGTGTAACAATAGTTGTTCTAAACATACTCTGAGAGGACTAACTATTTATAAAAAAACACACACAAAAAAAAAAACAAGTGCAAGAAAGGAACCATGATAATAAACACAATTGTAGGAAGGTTTGAAAATCCAGACAAAGCGTGTTTCTTATGAGGGAAAGAAGCGAAGAAGGAAATAAGGTGATAAAACTTATTTCCGCATACAATGTAATGAAAGATATAAGAGAAAGCGGAGAATACATGGAGCTGCATCATTTATGTACTTTTTTTGTCACCTTCCCTCCTCTCTCATAATCTTTCATCCAGCAATTAGACCCTAAAACTAAACTCTTCTTCCCTTACATTATGTGTCCGTAATTTTCTTACCAAGTGCTATGGAAATTAATTTTAAATATCTTGCTTATCCTACATGGTTATACTTGCATCAGCCAATGCAGATGGTACTGACCTTGACAAGGTTTCCTGCTGGTCGTCATCATCGATACCACTTCCAGCATAAGCTGATGGTGGAAACTGGAAGTCTGTGTACATTAATCCATTGGAGGAAGTTATTCCATCAGCATAGAGGATATCCTTATCAGAGGGCTGGAAATCAACTCTCCACAGACCAATCAACCTGAAGAATTCCAGGCACCATCATTACTAATAAATTAAGTATTGACTATGAAGTAAAATTGGTCCCCAATACAACTTCCAGCATGCTGCAAAAGGGTGGTTTGGGTTCTCTGTGTTATTGGAATACAAGGACAGAAGTATATCCTATAACGTTCACCATTACCATTAAGATGGGTATAATAGATTCATACTTTCCTACTAAGCTTCTGCTGAATTCACATCCTCAACAAATTACTCGCTAGCCTAATGAAATAATTTCTTCATTTGGTTAAGTATTCTCATAAGATTAATAGCATATTCATTTGTCAAACATAACACTGAAGTTTTTGGATGTTATACTGAATAGAAGAAATTCTCTTTGAACTGCATTGACTGTAAATATAGTTTCAGATTTGCTCAATATTTGTATATAATATGAAATTCTTCAATGTAAAGATTGTTTTGATACACAGTCACCAAAGGCACACAGTCTGCGAGATTGTTTTGATACAGATTAGTAGGAAAGAATGGAAAGGGAAGGAAAGGAGGGAGGATAGCACAAGAAAAAGGAGAATAAACATGTCCCGGTTGTTAGGATACTAATTAGTAAGGGAAATGGTAAGAAAGCTATGAGCTCTTCATATAGATCCAAATTCCCCTTATTTAATAAATGTATAATGGAGTGAGTAGAAAGAAACTGTTCGCCTTCCATTTCTCCCTCCAGCACATTCAAATTACTTATCCTACTTAGTGGATTGAAAACAATCCCACTTTTTACCATCCTTTCCCTTTCTTACCCTGAATCCAAACAAGCTCTAAAAGAATACTAAAGAAACAACTTTCTTCTTAATACAACTATATCTGTATAGAAAATAACATCATTTTCCATAGCTGCATTGGAAAGGCCATTTTAAAGCTGAAATCATGTCTCAATTTTAGGAATATTAACTTGAGCCGAGGTCACAGAAGTCAAATTGCAGAAGAATAGAAAAAAGGAAATAAAGATAAAGTTACCCACTCCAAGAAGTAACTAGCATTGCTAGGCAGTGACTGAAGTTCATTTATCCGCTTGAATGTAGCTTGAATTGAAGAATCATTCCACAACTCTTCTACAAGTGAGGCGTACTCCTGAGTAGAAGCTGGGAAAATAGCATCAAGATTGCCAGATGCCATAACTTTAAGAAGCCAGTCTGAAAATGCTTTCAGCCATGCATTGATGGAATACTGTCAAATTTCTCTTTTTGACAAATGCAATATCTCCTGCTTTCAACAAATACAATGACACATTAAATAATTGTAGAATAGCATATGTTCCAAGCATATTAAGACTTAAACTACGTTTCTTTCACAATAAAATGCTAATATACAAGGACTATTAAGCAAATCATACTGTATAAAATCTGACTTATAGTACATCAATATTAAATGACCTATTAAATAGGACACCAACATGAAAAAGAAAGTCTGCTGCACAATATTCTTGTTTTAGTACCTGAGCAATCTGGTTGTTTTTCTCTTCTCTCAGTCAAAATCTCTTCTTCAAAATGCTCACTTCCCTCAAGCAGTAGACCCAGATAATTTTATATATGTTGGTTTGAATCACAAGCTTGATATCTTGCCACTCTTCCTCAGAGAAAGGAAGACTTTTGTAATGGAACTTGGCCTGACAAAATAGGGAAGAAATCAGATGTTATATGTCATATTTTAATAAGAGCATCACAATACCGGAACACCAATATCCATGAATAGAAACCAGTGTAAATTAGTTCCACAGACATTATACTAATGGAACTGGTTGATAAATGGAATAACGGAGTATAGATTATTTCTTTTTACAACTTTGAAATTCACTAGTCTTGTAACCATTTTAAGATAGCAAACAATCAAATATCATTGGCCAACCAAGAGATTTAACTCAAGAATGGGCATTCACAGCCACAATTCTATGGTTCTACATCAACAAAAAGGCAGCTATGACTTAAATATCTAAATGGAAATATTTTTCCATTGGCAAACAATTATAAATGGTCAAATCAGAATAGCAATATAATTTGTCTACAAGATGGTGTCGCATGCAAAGCATTTCAGAAGTGCATAAATGGAAGATGGAGCATGTTTTTTCTGCAGTTTTTTGGAGTTGTCATTTTCTTTAGTGGAATCATCAGACAATTCAATTTCAGTTATATGTTCATGTGATGTTAGGAAAGGATTGTATGCTATGATACTCAGACACAAATACGAGTATCTGATATGGGTGTGGATCCAGGTGTCGGACATATGATCATCTCAAAATGACGACATGGGGATATGCTGAGAAAGGATCCAAATTTGGGACACAAGTATAGGGATAAAATATCTTTAAAAATAATATGAAAATTAATCAAATAATATTATATATAACTTAAATGAGTATCATATAAGCTTTGTAACTAACATATAAGTAAATGTTATATAAATTATATCTGCTCCGACATGTGTCTCATAGATTAGAAGTCTTCTAATGGGCTCTCTCTCCAGCCATCATTTGCCCATAAGATCTGAGCACCATAACATTAAGAAAACAAACAATATCATAATAATCATGCTTTGTAGAGCAAAAATAATGTTTCATTAGATCAAGTTCAGTTATAAATTCCTGAAAGAAAGATGTAATTTATTTCAGTATTTCTTTAGATTAGGAAGTATCATACCTACCACACTACAGACACCTTCATCAAACCATGTTAGTGTCAACATGAATCTTATCTCTCCATTGAACAATATGCAAGGCTATACCCATAGAATCAATCAAGTTACTTTCTTTAAATTTTATTGCTGTTCCTAAAAGCTTGAAGCACTTTTTATGGCTGGCTATGCCTAGAATAAAGCTTCTGAAATGAATATTTACTATTATGCCCATTATGTTGCTGTTCACATCAGGTTTTAAACGTGGATAATTTTATTTAGAGTTTAGAAAGCTCAAAATGCAGATCACAGAAACATGTGAATTCTCATGAAGTTTTCTAAACTCTCTAAATGTGGGGGATCACAAAAATGCAAAAAACTTCTCTGCGTTCTAGTGTATTTCAAAGCATTTGTGCCAAATATTTCCTGCAGTTGTATGCATTAAACACAAAAAACAAACTTTTCCACTCACATATTTATGAAAAGGAAAAAAAAATGAGAAATGCAGCTTTGTGATGAGAAGTTAGTATGTTCTATAATCATATGGTACTCATTCAAAGTACCTGTTTGAAAATGGTACTAGATCCTGATCCATGGTGCCCAACCAACAGAAACTTCTGGAGTACTCTTGTATCAAAGTGGTCAGGAAGAGATTGATTTGACAAGTTATTCATGTCTTCCCCAGAAATGTATGCAGCCTTACTAGGAAATGGCAATGAAAGTACAGGGCATAGAAGCTTGATACACGTCAACAAAACAGCAAGTAATTGGAACATCAGTTTCTGGAAAGACCATGGACTATACAAGAAAATACACAATAGACATGAGCATTGATCACCTTTTCCCAAAGCGCCCCTTTCACATTCTTCTGCCCTTCCTCCAGGTATGTCCCATCAACGTTCAGCCAAAAATGAGGATTCCCGACGCAATGGACACCGGCCCACTATAGAGCAGGCAAATCAGAGTTATTTGTAAATCTGTCAAAATCAGAAAAACATAAATGCACTCATATTATACCTTAAGCATCTGCAGCTCAACTTTGGTAATCTCCCAACCATTTATAAGGATTCCAGTATTTCCATTGCTAGCATTTTGCATTAGAACACCTCCAACATTTAAATGTGGAGAAATGATGTTGTCTGGTTTGTGCCCTTCCTGAAAATAGTCTCATTAAATATTGAAACTGTTACCAAAATAACTTAAGAAATCTTATTCCAATTGCAACATATAAGGCCCTATTTATAGTTAGAGTATAGGGCCTATTCTAGAAAATATCTATAAAAAAAATAACAGATATTTAACAGATAATTAATAGATATTTATAACCAACACTCCCCCTCAAGTTGGAGCATAAATGTTAAT
>NC_133877.1:1960933-1991180 GCF_044706935.1 Curcuma longa
TACAAAGATATTTGACAATAGGAGCTACAAAGATATCAATTCGAATGAAATTGATAGGAGACTAAATTCGGGATAAATGTAAAACTCGGTGATTTGAAACTATCTAGACAATAGGAATATGTAACCTTATTTAGATTTTGATAGCCTACCCTAAATAGTTGAAACTCCTAGCTTACCATTGTAGTTAATTTAGTTTTAAAAAAATTATTCTCGGTTACAGTTTTGGGAGGAAAGTCAATATATCTTACTAGAATATTGTTTATTTAATTGTATCTTTTTGATGGAAACCACCAAATGAATATCATCTTACCATTGTATCTTTTTGATGGAAACCACCAAATGTGACATTGATTAGTCTGCTTCGTGCGTTATTAAGCAAAAACATGGTACTTCACATCATCTTAACATCTGTGCAACATATGTAGTTAGGCGTTCTCTATTTGGAAACTAAGTAATCAGCATATCTTCTCTCAAGTATCCTATTGATCTTTCACTCTTCCTTTATTCCTTTATGGTAAATATTTATGTGGCCCTATGATAGTTTTATATTTTCATTTTTTCATTTTATGGTAAACTGTTGAGGTTCTCTCTGTTTTTTTTTCTTGGCTTTTAAATTAACTGTGCGGTCTTATTAACTCAGGAGACTTCCTCCTATAAAGTGAAAAAACTTACAAATTCCCCAAACATAACTGACTTTTGAAAACCTTGTGATATTGACTTTGATAGGATGCTCTATTTAATTCTTGAATATACAACTGCTATGAAGCACATATCAGCTACTGTTTTCCTAAAGCAGTAAACTCATGTTTCTTATTCATTGTATTTGAGTGAGGGCCACTAACATTTTTCGCTGTCAGCATGTGAGATATGACCTTTTTGTTGGTTTTTCTGTTCTATATTTTAAAATAGAAGTTAATGATTTACAGTGAATTACCTGTTAGCCTCATTCTAAGTCTCTTTCCTTGTGTCATTCAACATTTGTTTGTTTATTCTCTTGCAAGTTCTCTATTTGCATGCTACTCCTTCATCCTACTAGTCTGTATGCTGTCAACAGAACTATTAGAAACGGCTGAAGGAAATGAAGTGCAGAAATGCTTTTTTTAAACCCATATATAGTTCTAACTTGCAGAACAGGAATTGCAAGTGCTTTGATTGCCAATTTATGTGCGCAGATTGGTCATGTGGTGGGGCTTTTTTAGAGTTAGGAAGATGCATGCAATCTATAATAGTCATGTGGTGGACCTTTGATTGCCAAAGTTCAGCTTGTCTTGTTTGAAAACACTGCACTTTCAAGCTATTTGAAATGCATGGGACAACTTATAATGCAGTTAAGGTCGATCACCACTAAACCCATCTCATTTTTACTATGCACCAAAACCCCTATGGAAACAGATTGTAAACCTTGCACTCCTTCCTTAGCAATATGGGGAGAAATCAACTTAACATTTGACAAACACTATAAATGTTTCGTTCAAACTTATACTACATTAACATTAACAGATTTGTTCCCTCAGAAATTCATTGTAGCATTTTTTCCCTCTTCTTCATTTATGATTTTGCAGATATAGATATGTCTGATCAGGCAGCAGCACCAGGTGGCCGGACAGTTTTGAGAGTTGTTGGCGGGTGGTGTAAGTATTGGTGTTATTATTACTTTTTAATTTATAATTTATTTTATAACATATGTCTAACATTTACATGGTTTATAATGCAGTTTTACACTAGAGGGCCATAAAGTTGCAGGATATATTTCTAAGCGAGTATGTCGTTCAGGGCATACTTGGTAGGCATGTCGACCAGGACATGCGCAACTTCTACTACGACGAGTTTGTGGTAAGTCATTTTAAACACCTTATAATGAAGTTGTTTTTTGTAACGCCCGCCCTTATCAGAGCCCTGACGGACGCTACAGTTTTACTTTCTTACTTTCTAACATACTAGTAACAAATACGAACTCCCAAATTTCTTGCGGAATAACATAAAATATCTAATGAAATCGGAAGGAGAGGGAAGCGTGGCGATTTTAAGGTTTGGCCGCGCGATTTGGGAGAGGCGGCCTTTTGTAGGGTTTCCTTCGTTTCGCCGGCCACCGTGGACAATGCGTGGACGATGCACAGTGAAACTTCTCGCCACGTCAGATGTCGCGGACGGGTTGCGCAAAACAGTTGCGCAGTATATCATATCTGTATATATATATATATATATATATATATATATATATATATATATATATATATATATATATATATATATATGTAAATACTATGCTGTGTGACGAGGAATTCGTGACCCGTGCGTGACACTCGTGATCCACCGCCACCCTCACCACATCGTCCGATCGCTGCCGACCTCTCCCTCGGGCGCGATCGACGTGCAACTCACCGACGCTCCGTCATATTTCAACGTATAGTGGCTGGAATCCGATGAATTTCGATCGGAAATAGGGTCGGCAGTGGTGCGACCACTGTCGGCCGTGATCGACCCTGTTTCCAACCAAATTCGTTAGATTTCGACTACTATCCGGTCAGAATCCACCGCCAGATGGAGCGACGGAGCGTCGACGAGCGGCGTGTCGATCACAACCAAGTCAGCGCCTCGCGGTAGCCAGACGGGGCGGTGGGGGCGACGGCAACAGTGATGGATCAGGGCGTCACGCATGGGTGTGTCGCACAAGATAGCATTCTCGTGTGTGTATATATATATATATATAAAGTCTTTTAATAAAAATGTTCGCAAGCTTCCACAAATATATTTGTGAGCTCACGAATCAAATATTGTTAAATTTGAATTCAGCTTGATAATATTTTTAAACTCGAAATTAAACTTGAATTCAGACTCATTAACTTAATCGAACAAATTTGAATAAATTTTTTTCCGAATTGAGATAAGAATAATACAATTTAACTCGTTTACTCTCCTACCTTCTAGACCACCAATCTATTATTTGTAGGTCAATTCTCCATTGAATAAAAATCATCTATTAACTTGTGAAAATTGAAATTTGATCTGATATGTTGATCACGATGAAAGAAAATATTTTCTTGACTTTATCGAGATTTAAATTTTTATCTTCTTGTATAATTCAATCCGTCATAACTAACTCAATTATGTCCTAACAAATCAAAATCCGATGTCTAAAACATTAACAAGACGCTCTATCACTCTACCGTAGCAGATCATTAAATTCCCATGCCGGGAGATGTTGGAAGGAGCTTATTTAGAGTTCACATTAAATTAAATTTGATATTTAATTGGGTAAAATAATTATCGGATAAAAATAAAAAACATGTTCATCATTTATCAAAATATCATAAAGGCGTTTCTTTTTTTCTAAAAACAATTAAATGCACGTCCCATTTAAAATGAAGTGCTTATATGTATTGAATTTTAAGAATTACTTCGCAGCAGTTGCATTAGATATGTAATAATTATTTATTAGTTTTTATATAGTCGTGATGAAATATATTTATGAATGTTGTAAAATATTTTTAATTTATTTTACTTATTAAAATATTATTTTAATTAAATTATTATATATTTAATAAATAAAATCAATATAAAAGATTTGTTAAATCTTATTATTTTGAGTAGTTGACTTTTTAATGGGATATTTATTTGATATTAATTGAAAAAAAAGACGTTTAACGATTTGTTAAATGATGAACACTTTTTTTGATCTGTTTTTCAAAATTATATATATTATATATATATATATATATATATATATATATATATATATATATATATATATATATATATATATAAAATAAATCAAATAAATAAATATTCAATTTATTGATATTCATAAATGCGTTAATTCCATTCCTACGGGCATGGAAGCAAAACCAAAAGCCGGCCGAGGAACAGAGATGGAGCTCGCATCACCATCGTCGCCTCCGCCGCCTGATGCCTTGGGTCATCCGTCCGTAGACTCCCGAAGTTGCGGGAGGGAGAAGCTCTTCGTCGGAGGAATTCCCTCGGACATGAGGGCGGAGACCCTAGGGACGCACTTCGGGAAGATCGGCTTCGTTGAAGAGACGGTGATGAAAGACCGTCTCACGGGGAGGGGAAGGGGGTTCGGCTTCGTCCAGTTTGCGGACCCGGAGGGAGGCCGCCGAACGCGCGCTCGACGACACCAATCCTGTCATCGACGGACGCATGGTTGGTGATTCCTCATGTATCCTAATAGTTGCCAAACGTAAGTGTTAGTATTGCCTCCTTTTATGAAATCATAACCTGAATTGATTTTAAGCACTTTATATATCTTTTATTCCTAATTCTGATGATTAGTTCTGCACATGTTCATCGAAAATTCATTGTATTTAATATGTAGTGTCTTCTTTTGCAATTTTACCATGATCACCATTAATCTGAGCCAAAAACACGGAAGCGTTAATTGATGGTGGTGTGGAATCTCTTATTGCTAAACCACCAATATGCCCATAATTTGGGTTCAAATGCCCCCTTCTTTAGGAGTTTATCTATTCATGATGACCTAAGGTCCCTATGTATGTTCAAAATTGTTCTTGGTTGGTTAGATCACTCCACAACCTCGTTTAAATTTTTTATTTTTCAATGGTAGAGACAAAGTTAGGAATATATTTGTCTGAACTTGGAGAAGTCAGCAGTGAGATCGTTCATATTAATTACTAGCTCAAGTTGCATGTACTTAGAACTTGCAAATTCCCAATCAATAGGCCACAACTTCCTATCTAGGATTAAAAAGGAGTGCCCTTCTCCATCTGAGATTGATCCCCCTTGCTATTAGGGGCCACTTTAGGAGGTGAAATAAGCTAGGGAAGAAGAGTAGGAGGAAAAGGATAGGAAAAGATTGTTCTAGGGGTGTTTACTTTTATAAAATTGTTCATTTAAAAACATTAAACTAACTGTTTAATTACATAGACTATTATTTTTTATGTTTTAATTTGGCTGAATTTCCTTGCCAATTGCATGAACAATAATGCTTCTGCTCAATTTGAGCAGAAGCCTTATGCAAAGAAACTAAATAAACATTACTCCATCCTCTTCCTTCCCTCCCTCCGCTTCAGTCCTAGAAAATGGCTGGGAATGTTGCGTAGGGAAGCTTTTCTCAAGGCATATTTTCTCATTACCTCCTCCACAGGAAATTGGCCCTCAGACTCAAATTTATCATAATTATTTCTTTGAGGAAAAATGAACCCTGCTTAGTTAAGGTAAGGAATATCCAATCAATCGATTTTGTATATTGAAATACCAAGGAAATCCTAAATATTGAAATACTAAGAAAAATTTCTCTTGACAGTGATATATTGAATATGTAATTCCAAGATGTGAAAATATGCATGATTTATCCAAAAAAGTATTAAGAATAAATAGGTGGAAATTGAATATCCAAAAACAAATAAAAATAACATTAGTCAAAGTTATCGAAATAATGAATCATAAATGAAGTCGGGATTCAAATTCCATAGACAACAGAAACAAATATGGATGGTCTTTCTTATAATGATGGAGAAATTTAAAAAGATTACTCATGAGACCTACCTAATATTCTCCCAATTTGTTCAGTTAAATGTGGCTTATCATGGACCGTGGTACCAATCCAAAATGAAAATTTCCTCTATTTCGGCATCAAAACTGAATCAATGAAATGAACATTCAATTTGTTGTAGTCTAGTTTGATTGTAGGTTTCAGTTTTGATGCCCATCCCGAATGCAATTTGTTATTGTATTTTGTTGCTCCCGATATCTCCTTACCAATTGTAAGTCCTTGTCATTAAAAATGCATTTGCTAGCAGAAAAAGTTCCATGCATGCAATTTAAATGGTTATTGGTTGTTTTAGAATCAATTCTGTAGTCGCTCTACTTTCGATTGGGTTCAGTGGATCCATTGAATTTGGTTATTCCATATCATCATTTAATTGTGGGCATATAACATGAAAAAGTAACAGAAAATTTCTCTGACAAAATCTACCTTATTTTTGCTCCAGTAACTGTCATCAAAATGGTGGGAAAATTTGTTGACATAGCTATCCACAACAAGTAGCTGTTGATTAAACAATCCCAGGCAACAAAATCAACTGATCTCAATTGTTTTCTACATTCTGGCAAACCATCTCTATTTCATGCAAACTGTTTCAAATTGGCAAATGATGCAATGAGGCCAAATTAAAAGTTCGATTTTGATAAAAGTGATGCAATGATTAACTTTACCAGTGCTTGAATGGAAAACTCTTCTCACAGCACTATCTTCACGTACTTGAAATATGAAGATCATTTTAGAAGTAAAATGAATACTCTGCTATATTAAAACCAAAGACAAAAAAAATATATACTTCAAATAAATAATGGGGTTAAGCTATGGATTTAAGAGATCAGTCTTCTACCTGGGTAAACGAAATAAGATTGCAAAGACTTGAAGAACTACTTTTGTTGACACAAATGAGTTTTGCTAACGGGTATCCTTGCCATCAGTCAGCATGACTTATCTTAATTTTTCCAATTCCTTTTCTGAAATTTCTCAAATCTTATTTTTCAATTCTTGTCGGGAATTTCTTTTTACTCGCTGTTCATTCTCACATGGTAACTGATTTATTGGAAGCTAAAGTAATAATTTTCAGCCAAAGAGTGCTTGCTAGTGCTCCATTTGATTTGGTTTCATCCTTTATTGACATTGATAGATGCCAACTGATTGATGGACATCTGGTGCGACAAATCTCCTTTGCAGCTGCAAATCACGTTGAAGCCTATTCTTAATCGTAAGCATTACCCATTCAATTGAACAAAATCCTACCTCTTTTCCAGTTTTTTGTACATATATGTCACTGTAAACTTTCTTAGACACTGGCATTGCGATTATTCAAATTGCATATTCATTTATTCTTTCAGTAGTTATGATGCTGCCTTGACAATGGTGGTTCATGCTTACTATTGATTCGTGCCATATGGGATTGGTCACATGGGAATTCTAAGAGTAACAAAACCTAACCTGGTTCTGAAAGTAGTACATTGTGCACCACTCACGAGTAATGATGTGCTTATGTGGCAGCATTGGAATGGCTATTTCTTTCTTTCACAGGTGATTGTTGCAAGCTTTCTTGTGTTTGAATTGAAAATGTTTTTGGTCAATTTTCCATAGCATGGACTCGAGTAACAGCTGATTTGCATGTTAGTTTCATTGTTTGCAGATGATACAAATTGGGACTGCCTAACAAGAAGGGACGAGCCATTGGAATTATTATTCCTCTTAATGTTCCCATCAATTTTTTCTTTTCGTTTCTTTATTTTTTTTTTTCACCCTAAAATCATAGTGATCTCTCAGTGTTTAGGTCTTAATTCTATGCTTTTCTAACTAGTGAGGATTTTGGGCTGACCCTAATCTCCTAGAAATCCTTTATCAGTTTGTCTTGGGAGTGCTCATTGTTTGTGTCTTCTTCGCCCCATAAATTCAAATTCAAACACAGGGACAGATGTGATGTGATGGACACGAAATATAGGTCTTCTCCATTTGTTGCTTTTTTCCTATTATATATATTACCATCTCACATCTATGTCAATCCATCTCCATTAACCCATCAGTCATAAAGTTTCTGCCACAATGGAGTCCAATCCAAATCCAATGAAAAAAGATCTGTAAAGGAACGCATGGAATGACACTCTTCTCGTCCTCTCTTGTCTCATCCATGCATGAATGATCTGATAGCATGTTGGCTATCGAGGCTCAACATTTTTGCAACTCTCAAGATTATTTTGCTGCTATAATTGATTAAATCCGTCTAGACCAGAAGAATTCATCCATGTTTAAACTGATGTTTACTGACGTGAGTCTTCTATAAAGAAACCACCTATTAGTTCTTCTGAACTCAAATTTACGGCTTCCTGAAGAACATTGCATGATTTTGGCAAAACTGTTTTGCGCATGTTATTAATGTAGGTCCTAAATTTATAGCTGTTTGCCTGTTGCTATGACAAAGAAACAAAAAGAAAGCAGAGCTCTGGAGAAGCTTTTTTGCGCTGATAGCTCTCTCTTTCTTCCCATACCACTGCTAAATCCTGATTACAGGACGGACGAGAATGTTGCAGAGGCATGAACAAGCTTGAACTTTAGAGTGGGCCCCCACCATCCAGTCTTCGGGCAGGTATTCTTTCATTAGGCTTGGCATTCATGTTATCTCCTTTTAACTTGTTCCAACTGCAGGAACCTGCCTTTGGCTATTTCTGCCTGCTGCTTTGGAAATTTAATATGCATCCTTAGTTGCTTTTTTTATGAAAAGATTAGAGACACGTCTTAATCTGCACACACGACTGAACCCTCGTTGGATGTTGACTGCTCATGAACAGTGACAGATTGTTTTAGGGTGGTAAAAGCACTAACCGACATCTGATTGTGTACAGGGTTAGTTCAGAGGGAGAAAGGAGTAAGAATTAATTGGGACCTTCAATAGGGAGCAGAATGAGAGTTGGTATGCCATGTGACCAAGCTACAGGTCCTCCTCCTCCACTCTCTCTCTCTCTCTCTCTACTGTTTTTTGTAGCTGTTTTGATGCTTGTTTAGTTCCCGTCGAGGGGCTCTTTACCCAGCTTTCCCTTTTAGGCCTTTGCACACTTTGTTTGGCAATTAGCTTGGATTTTGTTCGGATCTTGTGTTTCGTTCCCTCGTGAAAGCTAGAACCAGCATTTAAGTCCTTTGTCACTGAGCTTCTGCATTGCCTCAGAAGGCTTGAATGGAATGGGCTTTTACTTTATTTCTCTTAAACTTTTTTCTTCCTTTTACCATGTCAGTCCATATAGCGCAATGTTTGTTTGCCTGTCGTGGTCTTTAGTTTTTACTGTGGCGCAATAAGGCAGAAAGTAAAGAGATAAGGGGAAGATATCTGCCTCGTCACATTATCAGACCAAAATGCTAGATTTTCTTTATTTTTTTCCTTCTTGTCTTTTCCTTTTAAGTTCGGAACTAAACATATTTTTCACAACATACTAAGAACTTTTGCTTAACAATATATTAGTGACATTTTACCAGCATTTGTGGTCTTGTTGGTGCATGTCCAAGATATTTATTGGCACTTGAGCATGAAAGGTACCATATGTGACAAAACACTTTATGGAGAGGCACTAGTCCAAATTTAGATCTATATGTGGTCTTGTCCAATGAGTTTTGCAAGCTATAGATGCCTCGTATCTAGCACCTGGATTTTCTTTTTACTTTTCTCGAATCTACTCTCATCTATCTTGATTCTTTGACGTTTTAATTAGTAAATAACAGTTAGGTTATCAAAATTATCATCTATTTGATCTCTGTTCAATTGCTGTTAGATTGATGCTATGGCGTTGACATGGTTAAACACTAGTAGATCACCCTCTGAAACCACATATTACATGCTCATGGAAATCACTCAATCAGTAGGTGATGTAGTACGAGAGGGTGGTGACGAAAACAGTCTAACATCTCCACGACACTGAGATCCCCTCATTGATTATAGGGATAATTTGATTAGCGGGTTTATTTTTTTTTATCTGTTTCCTACTTTGTTATTGTTATGAAAATTAGTACCATGAGTTTAATGATAATGACCTTTTTGTGGAAGTTCTTTAAAACAATTGCTCATCTATTCTTGCATTAGATACTCACATGCCTTATTGTAGCTGACCATAAGCAGACAAACTTGGCCCTTATTTAAGCATTTTGGACTCTGGCGAGGGACAGCAAAATTCTCAGTTTGTTATTTTTTTCAAAAAAAAAATTGTGTTCAATAAATTTTGATTCTTGCAGAAAGAATTATCTACGAGGCATACAATTAAATTATCTGACACACTTATATTTGCGGACGATAACATAGCATATAGCATGATGCACAACTTCTTCCCTACTGTATCACATTGTGTTGATTGCTTAAGTCTCTATCTGTCTTTTTTTATAGACCTAACTTTTTTTGACATGCAAACAAGAGAGCTGGTGACACATTGAATGAAAATGTCATAGGTGGCAGTGTGGAAGGCCTGGGGCCCTCATATGTCCATGCACACGTCTGATATTAATGCCATTTCTGCAGTAAGAACACCAACATATCCTCTCAGTATTAGAGGGGACAGATGAGCTTGACTTCTCCTCTCCTCCTCTACACATGCCCTTGCTCTTCACAAGACAGCCCTATCACAATGTCTGCCAATTACGTTATCGACTTGCTGCTGCTGCTGATGCCTGAGACCTTCTAGTCCTCATTGAAGGCAGCAACACTCTTTTGTGCACCATTTGGATATGCAGCGTTTGAACTCACTGCAGCTTTAGGAATGACATGAGAGTTTCCTTTTGAGTATCTGAAGATTATTTAATTGGCCTGTGCAGGATCT
This sequence comes from Curcuma longa, assembly GCF_044706935.1. NCBI lineage: Eukaryota > Viridiplantae > Streptophyta > Magnoliopsida > Zingiberales > Zingiberaceae > Curcuma > Curcuma longa. The sequence goes on from NC_133877.1 coordinate 1,971,260, forward strand.
AAGTCAAATTAGGGCGTGAAAGGAATTAGAGTCGGATTTAAATTAGATTCTTGTGAAATCTGTTAGCATTGTTAAATTATATAGGCCTCTAGAGGCCTTAAGACTCATGAATCATATAAAAGGATAGTATTCTTATTCACACATGCATTTTAAATATAACTCGTGCACTTGTTAAAGTACTATGTTATATTTACAATTGCTATCAAATTGTTTTGTAGGTTGCAAACCCTCAAGAAGGTGTATATATATGCCTAGGTTGTGTTGCTATGTACGATCTTTATAATATTCTTCTCCATTTAAATTTGAACTTTGATCTTTGATCTTTTTACCATTGTACTATATTATATTAAAGGCATTTAAAAATTTAAATTTACTTCAGGAATACAGATGCCATGCGACGTGACAGGCCTGATCATTTCGAACACAGCTTTTACAATCCAACAACACTGCTGGATCACAATGATCGCTAACTGTGGATCGTTGACCTTGGAAGACCTTCAAGAATGTCGCACTGTACGCCGGCATAATGAGCATTAACTGAAACATTGAACGAGGGGGCAGAATCGTTTGACCCGATCCAACGAGTCGTCTTCTTCCTCAGCTCCTCTCGTTTCTCATCGCAGAATCAACCTAAATCGCAGAAGTATCAGAGAAGTACGTAACGCGTGTGTAATAACAGCATGCACGGTCGCCTCCCCTGCAACTGAAAGAGACCGGTGAAAGACGAATTGAAGCATCGCCTTGCAGCAGGAGAATGTGGCGCCGAAGCATTCCAGAACAGAGACTCGATCATCATTACACCAATCAATTTATTTCTCGCAGGTATGCCAAAGCAAAGCAAAGTTCTTAATAGCGAGCTTCGAGTGTGATTACTTTGTAATCGCAACCTATGGACCAGGACTACGTTTCCATTCTCTTTCTCCAATCACCTCTTTGTCCGAGCAGATCTTTTGGTGATCTGCTGAGGTGCTTAAAGGAGAAAAATCAATCCTTTTTGATGCATGCACTTTGAATTCGCAGAATACTGGGCACGTCCATTAGATCCCTGGGTCAGCAAGCGTAGAGTAGCAGAACAGGGAGCTATAGAGCTGGGGCGAAGTGACAAGTTTGGAGTCCTTCCTGTCCATCTCTCTCTCATGGCTACAGAACCAGAGGAAGAGCGGCAAAAAGCAAACCGCAGTTTAATTTTCTCTGTTTCCCAAAGCGTAGCTTAGACATGGCAGACTCCGACGTGCCTCTCCTTGGAAAACCAAAGCCCCCTTAAGCAGAGATTTCAGCAGGGTGTTAAGAAAAAGAGAGGAAGAGCAAAGAATCAAAGAGAGAGAGAGAAGAAAAGCTAAAGCAATGGTCCTCAGAACACAGATCCCTATGAGGAACACCGGAATGTATCCACCATTTGCTTGCTGGACTCATTCTTTTTGCTTATTTTAAAGCCTCCCTGCTGCCCGCCTATCACTTCCAGCTTCCTCCTCCTCACTACTTGTTGTCTCGGCCATGGAGCTTAACTGAGCTTGAAGACGAGTAGAATGATTACGCCGTGCACTGCTCGATGATTGAGTCGCCGCGCCAGCCCTGGTGCAATCGAAGAAGATGAAGTCCATATACAGCACGAACGCCAGCAACGACAGCGGTGCTTGGTTGGGCTTCTCTCTTTCCCCTCAAATGGAGGTCGCTGCTGCTGAACAATCTCGCCCGTCTCCTGGTAGCTTCTTCATCTCTCCTCCACTGACGAGCTCCGGTTTCATGTATGGCGTCAGCGAGAATGGAGGGGGACACGAGTATTCTCAGTTAGGCTCCATTCCACTCAAGTCCAGTGGGTCGTTTTGCCTCATGGAAGCCCTCGCCAGATCACAACAAGGTCTGTCTCAAAATCTGGCTCCTCTTTCTTTATTTAGCTTCATTCCACGAGGATCTGAAATGCCGAGGTGCCACCTTCCTTTTCATGGCTCGTTGCATTCATGCGAATGAAGCAATGGCGGCATCTCCGTCTCCCAAGCTCGAAGATTTCTTAGGCTGTGGTCCAGACATGGGGACCCATCAGTACGGCGGCAGCAATGGCAGCGGCAGGGGGTCAGCGATGGCTTTAAGTTTGGACTGCACCGCGTACCACCGGCACAAAGCAGAGGCAGACAGCAGCGGAGGAGGAGGTCGTCACTCCCACCCGCACCCTCCCTCAGACATCATCCACGGCCACTTGCCGCCCTTCCAAGACGGCATCTTTTCTCTGCTCACCAGCCATGAGATGTATCAGCCGCCGCTTGAATGCTCCGGCCAAGCTGTGAGAGCCGAGGAAGCCTCCGTCAGGCTCAAAGATTTGGTGCACGGCGGTGTAATGATGGGTGCCGGTGCTCCTGTTGCTGCCATGGGATACGGAGACTTGCAATCCCTGAGCTTGTCGATGAGCCCTGTTTCGCAGTCAAGCTGCGTCACTGCTCCGCAGCATGCCTCTCCGGCCACTGCCGGCGAGTACGCGATCTCGGAGCCTTGTAAAAAGCGAGCGTCTATGGGAGGCCGGAAGCAGCCTGTTCATCGCAAGTCGATTGACACATTTGGGCAGCGGACGTCCCAGTACAGGGGCGTCACAAGGTCAGTACCCAGGTTTTCATTCTACATTTGCTTGTTCTCAGTTCTTCTTGATATTCATGGCTATGAATGGTGAACTTGCCACAGGCACAGGTGGACTGGCAGATATGAAGCTCATCTCTGGGACAATAGTTGCAAGAAGGAAGGGCAAACCAGGAAAGGGAGGCAAGGTCAGTTCTCACATCTGACGTGCAGGAATCTGTAAACACCTTGTTACTTAATTTCTATTCCACAATCTAACTGTCGACTTCTTCGTTGGGCATGCTTCCATTAATGGCGAACTTGTTGGAAGCAGTTTACTTGGGTAAGCTCCTATCACTCATTCTCACCATTTCAAGAGTGCAAGTCTCTATTTACCATTTCGATCCTTGTATCGCAGGGGGCTACGACATGGAAGAGAAAGCTGCAAGAGCCTACGACTTGGCTGCACTGAAATACTGGGGAGTAAACACACACATCAACTTCCAGGTATGCTGTCGAAGATTCGTCCAAAAAACACATGTTTCAGTATGATGACCAATCGATGGTTTGGAGCAGCTGGAAGATTACCGAAACGAGATTGAAGAAATGAAGAACATGACGAGGCAGGAATACGTTGCTCACCTAAGAAGGTCGCAACCCTCTGTTCTGTTCTTCTCACAGTTTCTTAATTTGAACATGATCTACAATGTGAACTTCTCTCCTTCACAGGAAAAGCAGCGGCTTTTCGCGAGGAGCATCGATGTACCGTGGCGTGACAAGGTCTGTTTTTTTCGATCTCGACGACCATTCAGCTCGACTCCTAACTCTTGGAGATTTCTGCAGGCATCACCAGCATGGAAGGTGGCAAGCTCGAATCGGAAGGGTTTCAGGGAACAAGGATCTTTACCTTGGAACCTTCAGTAAGTTCATAATGCTGCGAAATCTTATACATGTTGTTGATTCCTCCACCATTTTTCTGAGAAAGTAAAAATGCTTTTGGGCCCAAGCATGCTCTCCCGAGTGAGGCTTTACTGCCTATTCAATGGCTTTGTTTGACCAATCATGATCTTGATCTTTAAATTGAAAAGCGGAAGCAAAAGCTAAGAAAGCATTCGCCACTAGAGTTTTGATAACTGTTTCTTACTCTTTTTCTTAAGCATTCTTGTTGCTGATCTGAAGGTACTCAGGAGGAAGCAGCTGAAGCATATGACATTGCCGCGATCAAGTTCCGCGGATTGAACGCTGTCACGAACTTCGACATCTCAAGGTATGATGTGGAGAAGATCTTGTCGAGTAGCACCCTTCTGGCAGGCGAACTCGCAAAAAGAAACAAGAGCGTCGAGCACCGGAGTGCGGCTCCGGTAGCTCAAAGTGGCAGCCAAGAGCTCAATTTGAATGCCGGAAACAACACGAGTAGCTCTGATTGGAAAATGACCCTCTCCCGGTCTCCCAACCGAACATCCACGGCTTCTGAAGAACACAACCAGAAATTCATACCTCTCAGCGCTGAATACCAAAATGAGCCCTTTGCAAACCATCTTCACAGCATCGTCGGAGGCATGGACAGTAGCTCGATGCAAAGCATCGGTGATTCGGGGAATTCAGGGAATCTGAGCACTGTAATAGGAATGCATTCGCTGTCGCTGATTACCGACTTGAGCAACTCTCGAGAAGGGAGTCCTGATAGGGCCGACATCTCCATGTTCTTCGCCAAGACCCCGCCGAAGCTCAGTCCTAGCCCAGTGAACTCATGGATGCCGCCCACCCAGCTAAGGCCGGGATTGCCCTTCGATCACCTCCCAATGTTTGCTGCTTGGGCAGATGCCTGAGTCCTCCTTCCATGCCTTGCAAGAGCAGCATCAACAGTAGCACCGGATCAAATGAAGAGGGTGCATTATTAGTTAGTAATCAAACTTGTTTGTAGTTAAGGGAATGGCATCATTCCCTGAGACCTGGCCTCTGATCTTCTCTTGTGGCTCATAAGTGTTTTTATCTATTTCTTTTGAGCCACTTGGGCAAGGATTTTGCACTGCAGCGGCTTTGGAACTGGTAGATTAGCTACTCTTCTATGCTGGTAATTTGGATGCTCATCTTTTTTCTTTTTTTTTGCTTTGAAAGAAAAGTCTACTGCATTGTTTACTGCTAGTGAATTTCTAACCCTATTGCTCAATCTTTTACATTTGGTGTGTTATGGTGCTTCTAGATTGGTGTTTCATGATTTAGGGTTTAGGGTTTATGCCATACAAACTCACCAATGGTTAAGATTAAAGGATAGTGTTATGGGTTGGTATAATTGGATCCAGAAAGTCAAGATTTGGTTCAATTCGATGACACGTCATACAAAAGTATTGATTCTAGGGTTGGTTGGATTGGTCTCCCGCCTCGACTTGATGATTCTGACTCGGTATTCAATCAGGTTGGATCAACGATCCCGACTCGGTATTCAGTTAGGTCGAGTCAGCGACCTCGACTTGGTTGGCAGCTCAGGTAAGGGTCCAATACCCAACTTGGCATCAGGCTCAGTTTGTGATCTTACACTCGATCTTTTTCAAAGCTTAACTCCCGTTCAACAGTCAACTCTGAGCTTCAAGTCTGAGCCGCTCCACCTAGTCACCTCTCGACTTGATCAAGTCTTCGGCTTCAAGACTCGTCTCAGTCGACTTTGGCTCAAGCACTCTTTGCCACCTACACTCCTACTCAGCGCTATGTGCCATTCTCAACCAACTCTCTTCTATCCAATCCTTCATTTAGCTAGACAAGTTGCCGTCAGAAGGACGTATGCAATCATGTGGTAACTTATCTCCCATTAATGTAGAATGATAGCACCAGTTGATGTCGTATCAGTTCATATCGGTATGGGTGATAAGACTTTTCGTTACTATGGCAGCGATGGGATGTTCTCCTTAAGACATCTCTTCTGACAAAATCTTCTCTCAGGAATACTCTCTTTAATTGAGATAAGACAATTCTTCAGTATTCTTTTTCATACATCTATATATCGCTCACTCCTCGCATGGATACAAGTATGCACCCTAATAGACTCAAAATCGCTCATTCTCTCTGCATTCTTTCTTCTCCCTCACCGGTTAAGGATCTGACTTGAGCGTCGGAGCTGTTGAGTCAGAGCACCCCTGGCTTCCGACCTCCTTTCTCTTGCTGTGCAGGGAAGTTTGCCATTCACATTCCTCACTGCATGCAAATTGCTGGAGGAAAACTCACGTCAAATAAAAAAGCAATTCTCAAGAGTTCTCCTCCTCGTCTGTCCCTCTAATTGGGCCCTCAATGTTCGTCTTCTCTCCCTCTAATTGGGCCCCCAATGATAGTCACCTAAACTTTCCTCCTCTTCTCTATCCCCCGCTCGTGCACAACCCTCTATCTTTGTGACCCTCCCACCCCGGCCGGTTGAGTGCCCCAATTCTAATGGTGCCCTAATTCGTATGTCACGATGTGTTTGACTACACAAATTTGGTTATTTGCTACATAATTAGTTCCTATTAATTTATCAATTGTGATTGTCCAAATTGATTTAAATGGATATTATAGAAGGTGCAATGGTTTAATTAAATTAATGTCAATAATTCAAATCCAAATGATTCACTGATCACCAATTAAATTGGTCTAACCAAAAAAAAATATATGATTAGATATATCTTTGGTGGAATTAGGTCTCAAAATATATTTATTTATTTAGTATATCATTCATGGAAATTTACTTGCATTTTTGTTTCATTACAAGTTTGGTAGCTACCAAAACTATACATTTAGGCAACTATTCATTGCACTTAGCATCCATCTCTATTTTCCTCAATTTAAAGCATTGTTATGCCTTACCGCATTACTCGCGACTAAAATGGCTAGGAATGGTGCATCGAGCAAGGGAAGGCGGAAGATCGAGATGAAGAAGATACAAAGTGAGGATGCCCGCCATGTGTGCTTTTCCAAACGCAAGGCGGGCATCTTTGCTAAGGCTAGTGACATCTCAACGTTATGCGGGGTCGATGTGGGTATCGTGATGTACTCACCTGTAGGTAATCCTTATTCTTTTGGTAGTCCTACCGTCGATCAGGTCGTGGATCGATTCCTCCTAGGAAACTTGTTGCATGATGCCGACACGAGCTTGAACCTAAACCATGTCAACCAACAACTGAGCCAAGAGTACATGGATCTGTCAAACCAATTGGAGGCCGCGAAGGATAGAAGTGTCAACTTGAAGGAGCGAATAGCCAATGCCCAAACCCAAGAGTTTGATTGCACTAGAGACATCAACAAGTTGAGTCTCGAGCAAGTTGACCAACTCAAGAATAGGTACGAGCGACTAAAGGTAAAAACTGAGACTAGGATCACAGAAATACTTAATGGTGAGGCTAACCCATCAATGGTAATTGGGGGAAGTCGAATGACATCGATACGCAATAGCGGTGTTGCCTCATCTTCCCTAACTAGGACTTTTATTTCAACATCTAATTCTAATGGATCAAATTCATCTTAGATCATCTGGCTCGATCGCAACATAAGTATACTAGCATGGCCCCTTGCCTACATGAGCCACAATATTGGGTTATGCGTGTATTTTGATACCTATAAAATAAAGATTTGTTGCACTTTATTGTGTTCTTGGTGATTCTACATTTCAATTGGGTTATGTTAATATTATTCTGTTAAATTTAGAGATTGCTTGTGTCTTCTCATAAATTTCTTTATTAGAACTAGTCTTCAGAATAATCGTTATTTTGTTTAGTGTCAAGTTCGCTAGTGTTATCAATGCATATTCTATTCGGGTTCATATCAACTTAATTAACATCGATGGCACATAAAAATTATCGTTATATATTCTAGAAAGATTAATTTGAAGTAATTAAGAAGATGAAAAAAAATCATTTGTAGGATGATCACTCCTTTATCTTCCTAATATCATTTTCTATTAATTAACAATAATTCACTCTCACTACAAAGTTATAAATTAGAGGTTTGATTGTTCATAGATAGACAGCAATATCATTTTCTCTTATACGTTCTAGCTTTGATCGATCATAAATAGACATTATCTAATATATTTAGAAGTTAGAGAGTTGAACATAAGCCTCGTGCTTAGATTATTAGGATTATGAAGAACTTAATGATTGATGCTTATGTGATGTGTGATGTGGTAACCTTCCTAATAAATCACGTCCGAAAGTCTCAAGGATTAGACAAAAGTTAAGGCTCATACTGATTTGATAGCACGAGTCAAAATAGCCCAAGGAAAAATGACTCCATCGCAATAGAGCTAGAGTGAGCCTAGATTTCATTTCGACCTCAAACACTGTTTCGGCATCAGACACCATCTTGGTCTTAGACATCATCTTTACTCTGACTCAAGTCTCAATTCCACACACCCTTAAGCTCGTTCCATATCTATGAGTCTATGTCCTTCATGAGCCTATAAATAAAAGCCATGAATATTTTCTAGACACGCGACAATTTAAGAATAAAAGAGTTGTTATGAGATTATTAGATCTAGTTCCTCGGATACTCTCCTATTTGCAGATAATGTCAAAAAAAAAAAATGAAAGCAATTCATTCAACGGCTGTCAAATCTGATCTCCTCATATACTTCCATTCCGATTGACATAGAAATGTTTTTTTCAACAACTATATAAACACTAGAAGAGGTAGGTCAAAAGGATTTTTTTCCTTCTTCTTCTGTTTCTCCTTTGATAATCATCTCCTCTTTCAAATAACTCTAATTTGAACATCAAAATTTTTCGAAATCAGTCTAACATCTTACTAAAATGTTCATTTTCTTGAACGAGAATTTTCAGAAGACGTGCATATCAGATCATTCGTTAATTGATAATTTGATTATCCACTATATTTGATCACTACTCATTCAGGATTTTGAAGAAATGCGTTGAGAGCAATGTCGGTTAATTAATATATCAACTCCATCGCCTGCATGTCTCGTTGCCTCCACCCAACCTGGGACGTCGATGATGGCATGACTGGCAACGAGCACTTTGTTCCGGCCAGCCATTCTCCAAATGCTCACCCGATCGAACTAGCTAGAACACAAGAAATATCAGTCATGATCGATCGAGCAAATCAACTGATCCATTGTACTGAAGTCCTGTGTCACTGAGACAGGCTCTTCTTCACTTCTGCATGTTTGAGAGGAAGAGAGAGAGGGGAAGAAGGAGAGTAAGGGAATATCGATCGATCGAGGAGGAGGTTTGATGGACGAGAGGACAAGTCGCTGATCGAGGCTGATCCCGCGAGATTCTCGCCATGGAAATTGCAGATGTGTATGTCGTTTAGGTTTTAATGACAAGTACAAGATGCGGTGCAGCCATTGAAGCACACATCACCTCCGTCTCCTTGATTTGACATCGGAAAAGAAAGCCACCAAACTTTGCTTTCCCTTTCTTCTTCTTCTTCATCAGACTCTTTCAATTTTAGTTTCTCCTTTCAAATCTTTAAAAAGTATATCTCATCCTATCGTGGTGGGATGGAGGAGCTGTCTCAGCGGATGGGCGACGGCGGCGGCGGCAATTTCCTCTACCTCCCGTCCTCCACCGCCATGTCGCCATTGGTCGCCGAGGCCTCCTACGGCCGCGCGGGGGACCATGACCACGATTACTACCCCCACCACGCCTACGTCCATCCCCCGCCGCCGTCTCAGGGGGAGATACCGCCCGCCGAGGACGGAATGAAGACCAAGATCATGTCCCACCCGCAGTGTTCGACCCTCATCGCCGCTTTCATCGACTGCCAAAAGGTGTCTTTTACTTCTATTTCTCATTTTGCTTGATCAAATACTCTTCGTACGTGTATGATTTATGTAGGTGGGAGCGCCGCCGGACGCGGCGGCGCGGCTCTCGGAGTTGTCCCGGGAACTCGAGTCACGGTTGAGTTGCCGCCGTCGAGAAGCCTCCAGCGACCCCGAGCTCGACCAATTCATGGCATGCAATTAATTACTCTCCACACCGCTCTCTCCGCATAAACAACTGCACGACTATGAAATCTAAAGACACAATAAATTTAACAGGAAGCCTACTGCGACATCCTGACGAAGTACCGGGACGAGCTAAGCCGGCCGCTGCAAGAAGCCACGGAGTTCCTCAACAGCGTGGAGTCGCAGCTCACAGCGTTCGCCGCCGCCGCCTCCTCCTCCCGGCTCTTCTCTTACTCTGGTAAACAATTCAATTCAAACCATCACATGATTATGTATATTAACAATAGTGTCCGAGTTCATACGCTGCTCTCATACTGTTCATCTTTCCCTTGAAACGAAGATGAGAGAAAAGGTGGAATTGTAGTTCCTCTGTCGTGTTTACTCTGACTCCTCTTCTCCTCTAGCTAGGCAACATGCATTTATGCTCACAGCCACAGCCGGTGTGGCTCAGTGGATCGGAACTATGTATTCGAGGAGGAATTAATAGGGAGGAGGGACTTCTTGCTATAAATTCTCTTGAGTTTGAAATTGTTTCCCAATCAACACTAGTTCTTATATATAGTACTAGTCCACAATAACCTTATGTTTGATTGTTTCTCTTGGATTGCACCCAACCAAGATCTTTTTCTGGGCATGGGTGAGTTGATTACTGTGGAGTAAATTTGTTGCAGTAGGCAAGGATCGAATTTCTCGAAGCGAAGTCACCTCTTTTATAATTGTCAACTACAACTTCTCAATTTACTTCTTCATAGATAGTCGTGAAGCCGATCGTGTGGAGCCGCTGGAGTGATGGATTTCACATTTTACTGCAATGTGAAGTGCAAAGTGTGACAATAATGATATGTGTTGGAAAAGTTGTCAAAAATCCCTCTTCTTGGTACTATATAGGTCTACTTGTAGGTTGTGGCAAGAAGTGTTAACCCAATCATGAACTTCCACTTCAACATCGGTCCAATCCAAACTCAGTGTGATCGAACCTGGCTGACAGTTAAGATAGTCCAAATCGAATTTGAATAAAATCTTACTTACTAAAACTTATATATGTTATATAATCTTTGTCATGCCTCATATGAGTTAGGTTTACCATAATGTTGGCTGTAACAATGTCAGAGCAAAATATAAATAAAAACTTACTGAACTGGCTATATGCATAACTCTAAAATAATTTCACTAGTGTTATGTATATATCTCGGCAATTAACTTAGAAGTCAAAAGAAAAGGAGAGTGAGTGCAAAATGGAAATAAGAAAGATATGCATGCATGAAAATCTAATCAAAGAGAGCAACAATATAATTTACACTTTATGTCTTCATATTCTTAAGCATCATTTGAAACTTGTTGGGTCTTTATGCAAAAAGGCAAATAAAGGGTGAATGTTTCTTTCCTCGTGACTTTTCTCCGTTTTCCCCTTTAAAACCTCTCTAATTCTAAATCCTAATCTCCCCAAAAACGATCTCACCCTCAAACTCCTCACATCACCACCGCCGCCGTTCTTGCTCCTTGTCGTTGTTGCCACCGCCTCCACTGTTCTTGCTCCCTGTCGTCATCGCCACTGCCGTCGCCGTCCTTGCTCCCTGTCGTCGTTGCTGTCGCCGCCGTCCTTGCTCCTTGTCGCCGTCGTCATCGCCATCGCACGTCGTCACAGCCGTCGCACGTCGTCGCAACACTACCAACATTTCACATCATCAAACGCGAGTGCATATTTAATTGAGATGGAGGTTCTTGCTCAATCTTTTTCGATTTTCTTTCGTGCATGATTAAATCGTTGGATCCCTTTTTGCTTGATCTTTTGTTGATTCAAAACTCAACCACATCCAAGAATTTCTTAGCTCTGTTCAATTGCTAGTTTCGCTCAGAGTATATGATATAAATCAAGTATATATGTAGTGTATAAAATACTATCAATTTTATTTGGGTTTCCATACATGGGAAGTAAAATTCATTTATTTTGTGTTGTTCTTATTAAAAGGTTATTTCATTTATAAGTTATTTTATAAGTCACCGTAAGGATACTTTCTTATGATAATAAATAAACAAAAGGAATTTCTTCTATTAGCAAATATTAATAAATGACATTTTTTTTTTGTTATCCATATGGTTGATTTTTATCATGCATGTTGTTTGCTTTTTCTTATGGTATCTATGGTTTTTTTCTAAGAACTAATAATGGAAAAAGGGGATAATATGAGTTTTGATGAGAAAATAAGAGGGAATGAATATAATTAATAAATTATATTTCTGCAGTTCTTATAACTGAAATAAGTAATATAACTATATCAGAGAATTTCGGCTCAACGCTCATAGGAAGTATATGACTTCTCAACCAAATTAATTGAAAAGTGAATATATCTCTCGTGTCATGGAACTCAGTTCTAATTGTTATAAAAGATATGAGATTAATTATATCAGAGTAATGAGGAAAATAACTCTATAAATATAGAACTCTTTGCTACGCAATTCAAAAAGCTTTCGAATCTTTCTGCATGTGCTTAAACTTCAAATAAATTGAGATAAAATTTTCTTCACAGGGTGGATTGCAGATCTTTCACCCTATTCTTATATGAGACATCTCACGAAATGGATTACAGGTCATCCATTTTATTTTCATATAAGATATTTTCGGGTGGATTGCGGGTCGTTCACATGAGATATGTATGTATAGATGCATACTTACGATCAATTTCGTTACGGGAGGATTGTAGGTCGTTCACTTTGTTATACAATGCATCTCTTTCAAGTGAATTGCAAGTCGCTCACTTTGATATTTTTTCATTTATACGTGATGTGTTTGTATTAGGGGGAAGGCAAACTGTTCACCTTTACTTAAACAACAACTTCTGAACGAGTATATTGTATGTTGTTCACCCACTCAATAAATCATATTGAGTTGTCGAATAACATAAGAAAATAATGAGAATTTATGATATTAATTAATAAAGGAATAAAAGACAAATGACATGCGAAAAAATGATAAATGATAAATGATAAATGATGTTATTGCCTCTTTAATACTATTTTTCATGCACGTCTATCGTATCTCCACTTTGTACTTTGTGCTCACTCTCCCTTTTCTTTGACCCCAGGTTAATTATTGAGATATATACATAACACTAATGGAGTTATTCAAGAGGTATGCATGTAGTCTGGTTATTTAGTTTTACTCTGTATTTTGCTCTGACATTGTCACAGTTCACGCGCGGTGAGCGAAGTTAGCGTCGCGGCAAGCCTAGTTCGTGCGGAGTGTAATAGCTAGAGGGCATTGCTATTGTGAGTCTGAATGTTATTGAGATAGCCGAACCAAACAAAGCTCTTGACCACATAGACTTCCCGAGAGTCCGAGCCCGAGTAAGGCTAGGGGGATGCATGCTCGAGTGGCCCAAGTGCTTGAGAGCACAACCAGCCTGAATGCGAGTGGGATGAGAATCCCGACTGAATTGTTTGCCAAGAGGTGGGGCACCGAATGGTTTGCCAATCTATTGCCTTCCGATTTCCTGAGTGAGTTAAGTCACCCAAGTGTGGAAGACAAGCATTGAGTGTCAGGCGAACTGCAGAAGTTGACTGTTGTATTATATCAATTGATTGTCTGAGTAAGTCGAGTCACTCGAGTGCTAAAGACAGGCGTCGAGTGTCCAAATAATTGTAGAAATCGACTATTGTCTAATATCAATTGAATGCTCCTGAATGATGCAATTGCTAGGGTGCTTCGAGACTCCCAAGTGAACCGAGAGTCACCCTAGTCAATTGCCTTCTATGTCCATTCGACTGCTCAAGTGATCCGCCTGACTACCGACTGGTATTTTGCATAGGAACTACTCAATTGGGATTTTACGTAGGAGTTGCCCGACTGCTGAGCCAAAGAGAAATGTGCGTTGAGTGTTGTCGAGGCCTGGGTTAGACATAGTCTCTTTAAAATATATTTGTCTCTTCTGGTGGTATTTTGTAGTTACATTGGACGACTATTTTTCAGAATACAACAGCTTGACCATGATCACAATCAAACACTAGTTGTTCATGGTAAACGAAACTCGTACCCGAATGCTTTCACAAACAGTAACAAATGTTAACGGATTACTTGGCAGAGAAGCGGAAATCATAAGGGAAAGAAGGTGGATGTAATTTGCACACTTTGTGTTTTCTGCCCAAGGTAGGAGGAGCTCCTTATATAGGATTCAATTCATGATTACATTAAATCTACTGATTTACTTACATGCTTTGGAGTCCTCTTATCCATCCATTTTTATTCACTTTTTCCAACAACATAAACCTTACTTGAGTCCACATCTAACTAATTCAAACCTAGAGCCAGTTAGTTAAATCCAACTCAACTCTTTAGACTTATCCCCGCTGAGATTCAATCAAATCTCAATTGAAAACTAGGAAATGGATTTTGTTTACTTTTTATCAAAAGAATGTTTGTAGAAGAGCTTGTCATCAGTAACATCTGATCTGCACTGATTTACTGACATTTTGTGTAGAGGTAGTTTTATTGATTGTTCTTCTACTTAAAAGATGCAGAGGAGAAAGAACAAGATGCTGCATCATCCGAAGAGGACCTTGATCCAAGCAGCAGTGACGCTGATCTCCTGAAGATTGATCTGCACGCCGACGACAAAGAGCTGAAACTCCACCTTCTGAAGAAATACAGTGGCTACTTGAGCAGCCTTAAGCAAGAGCTCTCCAAGAAGAAGAAAGGAAAGCTGCCGAAGGAAGCCCGGCAAAAACTACTCAAGTGGTGGGAGTTGCACAACAAATGGCCATATCCTTCTGTACTTGTTGAACTCGATGTCTTAATTTCTGAAATGCTGAAGAGTTTCATCTGTTCCTTATCATTGTTGTGATTGTTTAACTTGTTTTGTGACAAAATGCAGGAATCTGAGAAGGTTGCTCTCGTTGAATCTACCGGCCTGGACCAGAAGCAAATCAACAACTGGTTTATAAACCAAAGGAAGCGGCACTGGAAGCCATCAGAGGACATGCAATTCATGGTGTGCATGGAAGGGCAATTCATGGGAGGTGATGGCCTTCATCGCCTCGGTCCCTAATTCATTGAAGTGTTAATTTTGATGCATAAACACCAAAACTATCATTGAATTATATGTTTGAGTTCTACAATACCATTGTCAGGCAAGTTTGTAGTTTCAAAGTTCTTCAATACCACAGAATGTATACGTCACACTGTCATGAACTCTGCTAACTTGTATTGCAATAAATACGTTTTTTTTTTTGCTTTAATTAGGGAAATTGAAAAGACTGATTGGTTTAGAAGATTGCAAGATGATGATAAAAGAAGGTTATCCTTCATGTGTGGATGAAATCTGCCACTGCAAGGGCCCAAGCACAAGCGTCCGCCATGCAGGCACCACGAGCTTGCAGAGTTGCAGTGACAGATTGGACACGCAATGCAACTGTTCGACCAAATGCCAAAATGAAGAGTAATGTATGGCGTAAGGCAGTAGCCTTGTCTGAATCCCGGAATCAGCAGAATCCCAACACACGTACCTGATCCCTCTCCTGCTTTTATTGATCTCTTTTCACCTGCTTTCTTCTTCTGCAACATCAATCTTGCAGCTGAGTTGCGGTTGTTCTTTTGACTCGATTACTTGTAAAGCCCTGCGCCAGCTCTTGTCCTTTTTCTTATGCTACTCTGGCTCGCACTCCATCTTATCTCCCTTGCCCATCAATGCATTCAATACCTGGCTGGCTCCACTTCTGTTCGACCCATCCTCCTCCTCCTCCTCCTCCTCTCCTTCATATTGGTGTTAAAAATCCTAGAGAAAAAGCAGCGGAGCGGAGCACACTAATCAATCAGTTCCCCTGCTTCTCTTTCTCTCCTCGGCAGATAGAAATGGGCCTTCTTCACTGGCTCAACTTCCTTCTCCCATTCTTCATTCTTCTTTCCACTGCATTCAACAATTCAGTTGAAGGTAAGCTTCTTCACCTGTCATAAAGCAATCCCTTCCCTCTGTCCTTTTTCCTAATCATGAAGTTGTAAGCTCGCTCTGGTTTGCTTGCAGGGAGATTTTCATTATTCAGGTTTCCAGAAATCTCAAGTGTGAGTTCTTGATTTACTCAGAAATTGTTCAGAACTTCTTGTAACTCTGGTTGTTAATTAGCAGGAAAGAGGAGAACCGACGAAGGTGAGAGTGCTGATCGGATCAAGGCCTCCAATGTGTGAGAGGAGGTGCAGAGCATGCGGCCACTGTGAGGCAGTGCAAGTGCCAGTTATCCCACAAGCACTGAACAAGGATCGAAACAAGAAATCCCTCGCTTTGGCCTCTGATTCGAGGGGCGACATTAGCTCCAATTACAAGCCCCTCAGTTGGAAATGCAAGTGCGGGAACTTGATATTCAATCCTTAACTCACTACTGAATTGTAGATAATAGACACCGTTTGATGTTGCAGCTGTTTCATTCTCTTATCTTCTTCCCTTCTTCTTGTGTGTGTTGGCTCAGAATCTACAAAATCACACCGGTAGAAAGCAAAGAAGAAAAAAAACAACGAAAAGAAGGAGGCAACGAGGGAGAAACAACCAACGAGAAGAGGAAAATTCTTTATTGCCGTGAATTGAAATGCTGCACAATTGATGTATTTATACACCATAATTGATAACGTATGACATCACTTAAGCCAATCAAGTAATGCCATGTAAGCCATAAGAATAGGGAAGATAAAACTTATCCAAAAACTACACGTTGAAAGATAAAACTTATCAAAAAAACTAAACGTTATAAACCATGTCCGAATTATTTTGCCTACATTACTCCCCCTAATTCTGACATGGTTATCTGATATCAAAGATGTGTATTATAGGATCTGCGGAACCAGAGGATAGATAGAGACCATCAGGAGACCATGCCTGGTTGATCAGAGCAGATTGGGATTCACTGGTTTCCTGCTTCCACCCAAATGCATGAAGTTCTGTCTGCCTCAATCGCATATCAAATAAACTAAGTTGTTTCCCAGGTTCCCCTGACTGCACCATGTACAAATTTAAGTCTGATGGGTTTGGAAGCACACTCATACATTTGCTTTCTATTTGATTTCTGAACTCAAACCTTCCTGTTGACAGATCAAAAGCAATGATCCTTTTGTCAGCACCAACAGATAGTATAGCCTTCTTCTGGTATAATCCAGCTACTCCCGTGACAGCAGAAGAATGCATGTGTGCATGCACTGTCTTGTGTTTCCATGAACTATCTACTTCTTGCCAAAGTACAACAGTATGGTCACTCCAACCAGTTAGGAAACACGTATCAGCCCTTGGCATAAATGTTATGCTATTTATGATGCCTTTGCGATGAGGTTTTTGATCCAAGAAGGTAACTTTTCTTTCTCGTGATGCATTCAAGTTTAAAATTGAGATCTGTGAGTCAGCACCATCAGCAGTGTAGGCAGCAAAGATACTATCTGCATTGGGATGCCATGCCATATCTTCAGACCATCTCCGTTGCTTTGGTGATAAACAATCCACAGTGCTTAGTAATGAGGCACTAGATCCTTTTCCTTGCAACTGCCATAAATTTACAATTCCATCCAACGCACTGGTGATGAAGAGGTGATCGTTCACAGGGCACACCTCAAGGCATCTCAGTTTCCTCTTATGTTGACTGGAAATGATTGTGCCAGCTTGGAATCTAATTGTGCAAGGAGAAGAAGAAGATCGTATGATTGGGATCAAATCCTTGTGATCTTTCTGCTCAAATTTCCTCTTCGTAGTCTTTTCTTGAGATCTAACAGGTGAGCCATCGTCTGACTGAGCAGAAGACGAGAGATTCGTCCGGCTGCCAGCAGCAGCGGGTGTCTTCAATTCCGTCCTTGCCTCAGCATCTGCTGCAACAATCGCCTCGTCGGAATAAAATGCATCCAACATAATAAACTCCGATAAATTTTCTTCATTGTTAGCACCTGCATTCCATGTCCATTCACAATTTTCTTGAAATATGACATCTCTACTTACTTGCAGCTTGCCACGTCTTGGATCAAATAGACGATGAGCTCTGCAGCCTTCCTCGACACCCAAGTATACCATGGGTGAACTTCTGTCGTCAAGTTTCTTAAGGTGAGGGGTTGTGTTTTTCACATATGCAACACAACCGAACACCCTCAAATGAGCAAGATGTGGCTTCCTCCCCATCCAAGCTTCAAATGGGGTACGCTCTCCTAGCGCCTTAGTTGGGAGACGGTTTAGTAGATAGACAGCATGCCTAACCGCCTCTCCCCAGAACCTTGCCGGCATATGTGTACCCTTGAGGAGAGATCTTGCCATGGTCATAACGGTGCGATTACGGCGCTCCACAACACCATTCTGTTGGGGTGTGTAGGGAGCCGTGAGGTGCCGCTCAATTCCTTCATTTTCACAGAATTGAGTGAACTCCGTGGATAGAAACTCGCCGCCCCGGTCTGTTCGGAGCGTTCTGATCTTGTATTTAGTCTTGTTCTCCGTCAAGACTTTGAACTTCTTGAAAGCTTCGAATGCGTCATTCTTTGCTGCTAGTACAAACACCCACATCCACCTTGTAAAATCATCAACAATTAAAAGAAAATACTTATTACCGGCGAGTGTACATGGTGAGATTGGCCCGTAAATATCAGCATGGAGAAGTTCCAACGGCTTCTCTGCTCTAAAGTTTGCTTGGTACGGGAATGGTGACCTTGCATGCTTGGCCATCACACACACCTCGCAAAAGTTGTTTGGCTGGGGCAATAGTGGCACACCAACTGCCAATTTCTTCTCCCCCAAAAGCTTCAAGTCCTGGAAATTGACATGTCCGAGCCTTGCATGCCATAACCAGGTTGGGTCTTCTAGGCTTGCTATGAGACAGACTTGCTTAAATGTCTTCAAGGTTATCTTGTACAAGCGATTTTGTGTTCGCTTTACCAACATTAAGAGCTTCCCGCTCCTATTAATCACCTTCATGGTATCTCCTTCCATGTGCACCTCGTTCCCAGTTTCTGTCAATTGACCAAGACTCATAATATTACTACAAAGTTTCGGAATGTAGTATACCTCATGGAGAGCCTTCTGATCGCCATTCTTGCATTCAAACACAACCGTTCCCTTGCCCATTATCTCAATGGTTGATCCATCGCCAAATCTCACCCTCCCGGTGATGGTTTCATCTAGTTCTTGAAACTTCTCGCGATGACCGGTCATGTGGTTGCTAGCACCGTTGTCAAGGTACCAGACGTCTTTATCTTCTCCTTTCTCAACATTGCGGTACATATCCGGTAGGAATCTTTCTTCGCTGAGTAGAATGATATCCTGCTGCTCACGCCTTGTGTGAGACTCCTCGTGGGACACGGTCATCATCAGTGCTGGTTCTTCATCGGTGGCACAAGTGAGGTGAGCCTCATCACGACGCTTACTGTAGCATTCAGACGCATAGTGTCCCATTTTCTCACAATTGAAACATTTTATATGTTTCTTGTCACGAGCGTGACTGTTGTTGCCGCTAGTGCCTCCTGCACTGTCTTGGCGCTGCGTACCACGGCCACGTCCGCGCCCTCGCCCACGCCCACGCCAGTTGCCACGACTGTGATTGCTGGATCCATGCCCCTTGCCTCTTGATGAAGTGTCCACATTGCTCCCTTTCTGTCGTATTTGCCATTCGGCATGAGTAAGTAGGAGTTCACCTTCAGTGTTGTTGGTGTTGCCATGTAATCGTAGTGTTCGTTCCTCATACGCCTTCAAACGCCCTATAGCCTCCTCAAACGGCATAGTCTCAAGGTCGTGGAACTGTTCAATACCGGCAACAATAGGGAAGAATTTATCAGGGACAGAATCGAGTAACTTCTTTACCAACGAGGAATCTTCAAGCGTGGCACCCAGGGTGGAGAACTTGCTGCTCAAGGCGCTGAGTTTTCCCGCAAACTCATCAATCGTCTCATTCTCCTTCATCCGGAGGGCGTCAAACTCGCTCTTCAATGTTTGTACGCGTGCCTTCTTCACCCGATCACTACCAAGATACCTCGTCTTGAGGCTATCCCAGACTTCCTTCGCCGTCTTCTTATTTGCAATCTGGAGAAGGATGTCTTCGGGGACACACTGCAAGATATATGCACGTGCCTTTTTGTCCTTCTTTGCATCTACCTGGGCTCCTTCTGCTGGCTCCACCGCCTCCCAGACTCCCTGGGCATCAAGAATCGCCTCTGTCTTGATTGCCCACACAGTGTAATTGTGAGGGCTTAGCATCGGATAGAGAAATGGCACTCCGCCGTTCTCCTTCACAGCAGCTTGTGGGATGCTCGACATTTTTGTAGAATCGTGGATTCAAGGCTCTGATACCAATTGTTGGCTCAGAATCGATGATTCACACCCGAAGCACAATGCAAAGAGAACAAAAAACAAAGAAAATTAAAAAGGCAACGAGGGAGAAACAACCAACGAGAAGAGGAAAATTCTTTATTGCCGTGAATTGAAAACTACACAATTGATGTATTTATAC